>NC_134099.1:92805346-92975346 GCF_000715075.1 Nicotiana tabacum | reverse complement strand
CTATTTTTAATTCCAGTGTCAAAATCGGGTTTCCCCTCCCATTCTTTCAAAAAAATTCCCTAAAATCTCTCTTTTCTCTCTCACACTCAACCCCCCCCTCTCCAACTCCCAGCAGCAGCGACGCCACCGACGACCACCTACGGTAGCAACTCCATCGCCGGCGACCTCCATTCTCAAGGTAGGTTTCTTTCTTCTTTCTTTGTTTTTTTTTCGAAATACAGTGATTTTGTTTAATTTAACCATGTTAGGGTTCAAAGTTATATATTATTTGTTCAACCATGTTAGGGTTCAAAATTAATTTCTCCATATTATGGTTTAATTTCTCCATGTTAGGGTTCAAAGTTAGCTCAACCATATTAGGGTTCAAAGTTAGCTCAACCATATTAGGGTTCAAAGTTATATATCATTTGCATTTTTTAGGGTTCTTATTAATACATTTAGTCCAAAATATTTAGTTTTACCTACTAATTTAGGGAAGAAATTGTTTGAAGAGAAGAAACTCTAAGAGTTGCACCTTTAGGATTATGTATTGGAATTTTAGTTTATAACTTAAAATTTTAGGATATGACTTGAACTTTTGTGGATATGAGTTGAACCTTTAGGATATGAATTGAACCTTTAAGATATGAATTGAAATTTTTGGTTTATGTATTGGAAGTTTAGTTTATAAATTAAACCTTTAGGATATGAATTGAACCTTTAGGATATGAGTTGGACTTTTAGTTTATGTATTGAAATTTTAGTTTATAAATTGAAATTTTAGGATATGACTTGAACTTTTGTGGATATGAGTTGAACCTTTAGGATATGAATTGAACATTTAGGATATGAATTGGACTTTTAGTTTATGTATTGGAATTTTAGTTTATAAATTGAAATTTTAGGATATGACTTGAACTTTTGTGGATATGAGTTGAACCTTTAGGATATTAGTTTATGTATTGGAATTTTAGTTTATAAATTAAAATTTTAGGATATGACTTGAACTTTTGTGGATATGAGTTGAACCTTTAGGATATGAATTGAACATTTAGGATATGAATTGGACTATTAGTTTATGTATTGGAATTTTAGTTTATAAATTGAAATTTTAGGATATGACTTGAACTTTTGTGGATATGAGTTGAACCTTTAAGATATGAATTGAACCTTTAGGATATGAATTGGACTTTTAGTTTATATATTGGAATTTTAGTTTATAAATTAAAATTTTAGGATATGACTTGAACTTTTGTGGATATGAGTTGAACCTTTAGGATATGAATTGAACCTTTAGGATATTAGTTTATGTATTGGAATTTTAGTTTATAAATTAAAATTTTAGGATATGACTTGAACTTTTGTGGATATGAGTTGAACCTTTAGGATATGAATTGAACATTTAGGATATGAATTGGACTTTTAGTTTATGTATTGGAATTTTAGTTTATAAATTGAAATTTTAGGATATGACTTGAACTTTTGTGGATATGAGTTGAACCTTTAGGATATGAATTGAACCTTTAGGATATTAGTTTATGTATTGGAATTTTAGTTTATAAATTAAAATTTTAGGATATGACTTGAACTTTTGTGGATATGAGTTGAACCTTTAGGATATGAGTTGAACCTTTAGGATATGAATTGGACTTTTAGTTTATGTATTGGAATTTTAGGATATGACTTGAACTTTTGTGGATATGAGTTGAACCTTTAGGATATGAATTGAACATTTAGGATATTAGTTTATGTATTGGAATTTTAGTTTATAAATTGAAATTTTAGGATATGACTTGAACTTTTGTGGATATGCGTTGAACCTTTAGGATATGAATTGAAATTTTTGGTTTATATATTGGAGTTTTAGTTTATAAATTGAAATTTTAGGATATGACTTGAACTTTTGTGGATATGAGTTGAACCTTTAGGATATGAATTGAAATTTTGTGTATGAATTGAACTTTTAGGATATGAATTGAGCCTTTAGGATATGAATTGAACTTTTGTGGATATGAATTGAAATTTAGGATTACGGGAGGATTTTGTAGAAGGAGTTGATGACTTTATTAGACATGCAATGCAACTTCCACCAAGAATAACTTAGACACAGTACTTGGCATAATGTGCCTTTAATTGTTGTTCTCATTAGCGACAATGATGATGAGAAGGCAATGACATGTATTTTAAACAGTGATGGTGTAGGTAGGAATTTAACATTTCCTAAATTGATAAAAGAAAAGGTTATAGAGGAATTCTCTACTTCATTTTCCAAGAGGAAGTAGAGAATTCTTCTATAACCTCTTCTTTTATCTTCTTAGGAAATGTTAAATTCTTACCTACACCATCACTGTTTGAAACACATGCCATTGCCTTCTCATCATCATTGTCGCTAATGAGAACAACAATTGATCAAAGAAACACCCTGTCGGGTACTGTATCCAAGTTACTCTCTGTATCTAAGTTCATCCCGAGTAATAGTACCACGAGGATAATCACCAAAGCCACCAGACAACTTTATGATGCCAATGAAGTAAGATGAGTTATTCAATGAGACTCGTATTGTAAAGAAGAAGAAAGAGACTGATCTAGAAAGGTGGGTCGAGGGTCGAGCCTCGACTATACATGTAAGTTTTTTACTTTTCATTAAGTATTTTGATTTACTTTTATATAAATTTTGAAATACTAATTCAATATAATTTTTCTTATAGGTTCGCTTCACAGCTGATGTGGGGGAATTCATACGCAGTCAGCCACCTAATGAGTCGGGCAAGGCAATCCAACTTTCGGATGAGGATGTTGAAAGAACACTCCTTGAGTACTTTATATACTTTGAACTAGACAATAGAACCAGTTTTCGAATGGGCTTGTAATAAGCGTTAACTTAGTTTTGTTAGCTTAATGTGTTAGTTCTATTGAACTTTATACTTTGTTGCTTTTTATTGTTGTTGTTATTGTTGTTGTTGTTTATTGTTGTTGTTGTTGTTGCCATAAAATGCATGTTTAGGATTTTTGGTAAGCTGGCAGGTGGTGTAGCTGCCATAACAGGCATTTTCTGGCAAAAATATACCAAGAAAAACGACCAACTTTGGTCGCTAATTGGTCGCTTTTCCCTTAAAAAAAATAATTTTCTGGGCAATAACGACCAACCTTGGTCGCTATTTAACCCAGATTTCTCAAAAGCGACCAACTTTGGTCGCTATTCTATTTAAAAAAAATAATTTCTGGAAATATAGCGACCAAAGTTGGTCGCTTATAATTAAAAAAAAAATTATTTCTTGAAGTTAGCGACCAACCATGGTCGCTTATTTTTAAAAAAAAATAAAAAAATAAAAAAGCGACCAATCTTCGTCTCTATTTTCCAGATTTTAAAATATAATATTTGGATTAAAGACCAAAGTTGGTCGCTTTTTTATGATTAATAATAAATAAATAAATAACGTATTTTACATTTAGAGACCAACTTTAGTCGCCAAAATTATATTATTAAAATAATAAAGCGACCAAAGTTGGTCGCTATAGTCTTTACCCGGAATATTTGGTCCCTAAAATAAAGGGACCAGCAATATTGCGACCAGGCATGTTTGGTCGCTTTTAGGCCTATAAGCGACCAACTTTGGTCGCTTTTTGTGGTCGCTTTTTACCGGATTTTTCGTATTTTTAATATAGTACTAGTCTCTATGAACGTGCTTTGCACGTTATTCTTAGACAATCATCACAAACAACGATATTATGTAATATTATTTTTAATTCCATTAAATTTATTTTATGAGGTACAAAAATGTTATTAGATGACATCAACTTAATACCTCTTTAAACATGATGTCTTGGTATATTTCTTTATTCTTCTTACCCATTTGAAAAAATATGTCATGACAAATAATTTAACAGTAGGATTAACCGATCATATAATTTATTGATTGTCATTATAAATATAAACATATTGAAAATATTTACTAAATATATATAATTTTAAAACTACCAGTCATTTTTTGGCTTGAGAAGTCAAGTTTTGATGAGAAAGGCACGTGCGATAACTTATTGGTCCATCAAGTTTCACATAAATTATAAAGGAAAAGAATTATACACATCAAAGATGAGATCTCATAATTTTTCGATCTCATTATTAATGATTATATAACAACGATCTAGTTGCTCGTACTATTCCTCTCATCTTCTCTTAGTTAGGTACTAAGAACACAACTTTATATTTTAGTCTTTTTATATGTGTATCTCTATCTTGTTATAATGGTAGCAACTGGGGATTTTTTTTTAAATTTAGTTTCTTTTATACGAGTGATTCACATAATTAAAAGGCAAGTGTAATTGTATTGAGATATTGATCAACTCTTTAACCCTTTAAAAAATATTTTAATTTGGATGAAATGATGATTAACTGATAATTAGGATTTCAAGTAAACTAACCTTTTTTATAATTAATGAATTAAAATCCCACACAAACAGGGAAAGAATAATTGGACGAAGTATATTGTCATCCAAGAAGAAGGCTATTGTGCGAAGCATTTGTTCCAAGAAAAAGTAGGCAAAAAAACTCTGGATAAAGAGAAAGAATTTTTACGCTTTTTTATTACTTGGTGTTTTCATTTAGTTTGTATATTGCATTGTGTAAAATATCAGAGAGGAAGGTAAAATATTGTATTGTTGGTGCGGGAGTATGAATCCAAAATCAATTTGGATAGGAGTATTTCACCTTCACACTTTTTCCTTTTTGCTCGGTAGGTGCAATTTATAACGGAAAAAAATCTCAGTGTTAGATGATTTATAATTATATTTTTAAATTAAACATGTATTTAAGGTTATAAAAATCAATCAATATTTTAATCATTCGATATTAAGCCTAAATTATTAGTGAGTTTTGCAAGGACGTATGTGACAAGTAACGGAAAAGCGAAAGCTGATGATGATGGTGACGAAAAGGAGGACAGAATTAAGAAAACGTCAAAAGTTGATAACAAAAAAGTTGACGTAAAGGATCAACAATATAATGCGTTTTAAAGCTGCAGAGTTCTATCCTATTCCCTTTTAAACAACTTTTTTCTTTTAAAATAAGTGTTATCTTGAAAACTTTGTTAGAGTTGCTTTTCTATTTTTCCAAAAGAATTATCTCAAAAAATATATGTAGATACTTGTTCATTCTTGTGAAGTTCTTAATTTAGGTTAAAAACGTTTCCACTTTAAGCATAGTTTTTTTGTGAAAATCAAACCCAAAAAAAAAAAAAAAATTAATGCAGTGCTGTCTCGATTTGATTGTGCCTTAATTATTTGGAAATTAGATCTTGAAAAATATGTTGGGAAAAAATTAAGTTGTTTGAATTGGATTTATAGCCTGTTTGGCCAAGCTGAAAAAATCAGCTTATGTTAAAAAGTGTTTTTTCTCACAAAAGTACTTTTGGTGAAAGCAGTATTTAACTAATTAATTTCAAAAACACTTCCGAGCAGCAATTATATAGCATGTTTGGCCAAGCTTTTTTTTTTTTGCCAAAAGGTGTTTGGCCAAGCTTCTAGAAGGAAAAAAAGTGCTTTTGAGGAGAAGCAGAAGTAGTTTTGGAAAAGCAGAAAAAAGTAGCTTCTCCCCAAAAGCACTTTTTTGAGAATCACTTTTGAGAAAAGTACACTTAGAAGCAGTTTTTTAAAGTTTGGCCAAACACTAATTGCTGCTCAAAAGTGTTTTTCAAACTAATTAGTCAAACACAAACTGCTTCTCACCAAAAATACTTTTGAGAAAAGCACTTTTGAAAAAAAATACTTCTCAAAATAAGCTGATTTTTGCAACTTGGCCAAACGGGCTAATAGTCTGTTTAGCCAAGCTTCTAAAATCAACTTATTTTGAGAATTGCTTTTCTCAAAAGTACTTTTAAAAAAGTGCTTTTGGTGAGAGTTTGGCTAATTAATATGAAAACACTTCTAAGCAGCAATTAGTGTTTGGCCAAGCTTTTGAAAACTGCTTCTAAGTGTATTTTTCTCAAAAATGCTTCTCATAAAAGTGTTTCTCATAAAAGTGCTTTTGGAGAGAAACTACTTTTTTCTGCTTCTCAAAAATAGTTTTTGCTTCTCCTCAAAAGCGCTTTTTTTTCCTTCCAAAAGGTTGGCCAAACACCTTAATTTTTGGCCAAAAGTGCTTTCGGCTAAAAAAGCACTTTTGGCCTAAAAAAAAACTTAGCCAAACAGACTATTATATTAGTATTTGGCCAAGTTTTAAAAAACTGCTTCTAAGTGTATTTTTCAAAAAAGTGCTTTTGAATAGAAAATACTTTTTTCAGTTTCTTCAAAACTGCTTCTACTTCTCCTCAAAAGTAATTTTTTTCTTCCAAAAATTTTGCCATACACTTCAACTTAAAAAAATTTGGAGAAACTTGGCCAAACGAGCTATTAATACCTTTGAGTCAGAGGGAGGAGCATATATTGGGAATTTGGGATCGTATCCCAAAAGAGCTGAACAACATCGAGCGCGAGGTTTGCATAAATTGACCTGGACACCATAATTATAGAAGCAAAGAACGAGTAACTTGATAGAACAAATCTAATACAATGAATGTACTGTTTTTTTGTTCTCCAACATCAACGCAAAATGTAAATTCAATCTGCAACTGGATGTCTGCACTTCCTTTTAACAAGTTTGAAGAATTAATTCAAATAGCTGCTCACCCAATCGTTTAAATTAAAATTAAGAGTACAAAACTCCAAAATAGAAATTTGACAGATTAACATTGTGTAGGAAATTACTCTCTAAAATGGTGATTCTCTCTCTCGGTGCATGTTAACTAACTTGTGCCTACCATGGGTAAAAGAGCACGGATCCCGTCTCAAAGAGCACTAATGGCGAAGGAAGCAGCGGAATTACGTAGCAAAAATCAACGAGGAACCAGAGGAAGTGTAACAATAACTGAAAATTCTGGAGATAAACAATTGAGCCCTAATGTCAATGGAACAGTAACAAAAATGCTGGGAAAAGAGAAGCAGAAGAAAATCGAAGCAATTCAAGTATGGGAAGAAGTTCAGGAAGCATCAACAAGTAGTAATCCAATGGTGCATGCGCGAGATGGAAGGAAATCATGAGTCGATGAGGTAGAAGAGATAAACAAAGTACAGGGGAAGAAGAGTTCAGCGTGGGACAACTTTGATATTACAAAAATATCAAATGTTGGGTACAAATTGGAGTATGTCCAACCGAAATCGACAAGTGAGCTTAATTTTGTTGAAATTGAGTTGGATGATATAAGTATAGAAGTTGAATACTGGAGAAATGTTGTGATATGCTATGTTCTTGGGGCTCATCTACCATTTGCAGTAATTCAAGGTTACATATAGAGGTTGTGGGGAAAACATGGGGTTGATAGAATTGCAATGCTAAAAATGGTGCAATTGTTGTTAGATTTGATACTACAATAGGGAAGCAAGAGGTAATTGAGGAGGGCATATATCACTTTGATAATAAGCCACTTATTGTCAAAGGTTGGACACCTGAGCTGGAATTCACTAGGGAGGAACTACTGACAGTACCAATTTGGATCAAATTACCAGATTTGGACTTCAAGTATTGGAGTCAAAAAGGGCTAAGTATGATAGGAAGCTTGATTGGGAAACCTCTAATGGTAGACCAAAACACAGAGAAGAGGATTGGATTGAAGTTTGCAAGGCTATTGGTGGAGGTTGAAATGAATACTAAACTACATAGTGGTGAAGTTTAGGAATGAAAAAGGAAAAATAATAGAGCAAGAGGTTAGTTATGATTAGAAACCATCTCTATGCAAACATTGTTTTAAGTATGGGCATGAGGAAGATGTGTGTAGAATAAAGAAGAAAATTCAAAAGACTGAACATATAAATAAAGAGAGGGTGGAAGATACACAGGTGGAGAAGCAAGGTCAAGGGAAAAATGAGAACAATGCAAACCTGGAAGTTCAGAAAGCAAATGGACCAGAGAGGAGGTATGATGCAGGGAAAGGTGCAGTAGGGAGAACTAGATAGAACAAGTGGAGAAGTCCAACTCATTTCAGATAGTCAACAAGCAAGAGGAACTGAATTTGAGTAAAGAAGGGGGAGGAGAAAGTAATGTGGGTGGTCTAAGCATCCCTCACAATGGGGACGGTTAGTCTAATAAGCTGGAATACAAGGGGGCTTAATGCTCCTAATAAGCAAAAGGAGACTAAACTCCTTTGCAATGAGGAAAGAGTAGGGTTGATAGGTTTATTAGAAATAAAAATCAATAAAGAGAGAATGGAGAAGATAGCAGAAATGATGTTTGCAGGATGACAATATGTAACCAATCTTGAATGCCACTATAATGGTAGAATCTGGATCACATGGAGGCCAGATTACTACCAAGTAAAGCCTAAGGAAAAAACTGCTCAACTAATAACATGTGAAGTTTTGTATATACCACTAAAGTTATCTTTTGAGGTAACATATGTTTAATCTTTTAATACAAAGGAAGAGAGAAGAGGACTGTGGGATGGGTTAATCAATTATAGTAGAGGATGTAGCAAGCCATGGATGGTAATAGGTAACTTCAATGTAGTGCTGAATGCAGATGACAGAATAGGTGGAAATGAAGTGACATGGGCTGAAGTGGTGGATTTTCACAACTGTGTAATGGAGTGGGGATTAATGGATTTCCAACACAATGGAATATGTATACTTGGAGTGATAAACCTGAGGAGCATAGTATATTCTCAAAAATTGATTGGATTTTTATCAATGATCAATGGCTTACTACTATGCCAGAGTGTGCTGCCAGATTTCTGACTAAAGGAATCAGTGATCATTGTCCAGCTAAGGTGGCCTTTGTAGAAGAGAGGTAAAGAATAAGAAGGGCTTTTCAATTCTGCAATATTTGGGCAAAGCATCCACAATTCATGAGAATAGTCAAAGAAGGTTGGGAAATCAATCTGGAAGGGTGCAAAATGCTTAAGGTTGTTAAAAGGCTAAAGCTACTAAAGAAGGGACTAAGAACATTAAATTCTCAAGCTTTTAATAACATATTGACAGAAACAAATGAAGACAGAGCTAATCTAAAGAAGGCTCAAGAGTAGTTGCAGAGAAGTCCCTTAAATGTGGAGTATCAACAAGCTGAAGCTAAAACATATCAGAAGTTTAGAAATTCATCCTACTTAGCTGAAGTACAACATGGATAAGATTGGGAGATGATAATACCATTTTCACTCAGTAATCAAACACAAGAAACTGAAGGAGGCAGTTACTCAGATAAAAGACAGCCCTGGTAATTGGCTAACAGATCCAGATAGAATTGCAGATACTTTTGTTGAGTATTATGAGAACTTACTAGGGAGGACATCAAGTGACAGAGTGGTGACTTTCAGGAGTATAATCGGAAATGGAAGCAGATTATCAGAAACACAGCAAGATGAACTAATACAACCTTTCTTGAGAAGGGAAGTGAAGCAAGCTATGTTCCAAATAGACAGCAATAAGAGTCCTGATCCAGATAGATTTGGGAGTGGTTTTTATAAAGCTGCATGGCCAATAGTGGGAGGAGATATTACTGAAGCAATATTGGAGTTCTTTCAAAATGGAACATTGCTTAGACAGATAAACACTACTAACATTACTTTGATACCTAAAGTGGAGGCTCCTGAGAATGCAAGCCAATATAGACCTATTTCATGTTGCAATGTGTTATATAAATGTATATCAAAGATGATATGTTCTAGATTAAAGCCAACAATCAGCTATATTGTAGCAGAAAACCAATCATCATTTGTACAAGGAAGATCTATGATGCATAATGTGCTAATATGTCATGATCTACTTAGACATTATAATAGAAGGACTACTCCTGATGCATAATGAAGATTGATCTAAGAAAGGCATATGACATGGTGAGCTGGGAGTTTCTAGAGGAAGCATTAAGAGGATATATGGCTTTCCTGACAAATTTATATAGTGGATTATGATATGTGTTTCTACTGCAAAGTTCACAGTCAAAGTTAATGGAGAATGACATGGATATTTTGATGGTAAGAGAGGACTGAGGCAAGGTGACCTTATGTCACCATTGCTATTTGTCTTGGTCATGGAGTATTTATCCAGAACATTGAGTATAATCAGTAGGTAACCAGATTTCAGATTTCATCCTATGTGCAAAGAGATCAAGCTGACTTATCTTATTTTTGCTGATGATCTGATGATATTTTGCAAAGGCAATACTAGTTTTGTGAATAAAGTGATGGAAACCCTAGATCACTTCAGTAAAGCTACAGGATTGATTGCCAACATGGAGAAGTCAAATATCTTTGTAGCTGGGGTTGAAGATGAAATTAAAGCACGGTTTCTGAGTAGAACAAAATTCACTGAAGGAGTGTTTCCTATCAAATATCTAGGACTGCCTCTATCACCTAGGAGATGGAACAAGATGGACTGCCAGATGCTGCTTAGAAAGATTACACATAGAATTAGTGTCACATATTCTAAACAGTTGTCATATGCAGGAAGGCTTCAAGTAGTAAATGTTGTCCTATTCTCTATCCATAGCTTCTGGGGGAATGTTTTTATCCTCCCTCAAAGTGTGGTGAAAGGAGTGGACAGGTTATGCAGAGAGTATTTGTGGGGCAAAAAGGAGGAGATGAGGAAGGTTGCCTTGGTTGCATGGGATAAAGTCTGATGTCCTAAAAGCATGAGAGGTCTAAACATCAAGGAATGTAAGGAATGAAATATAGCTTCAGTTGGGAAACTGGTATGGCAGATAATATTGAACAAGGAGTCTCTTTGGGTAAGGTGGGTTCATGGGGTTTATATGAAGTCAAATCAAGATATATGGACACATTCACCACCTTCAGATAGCAGCTGGTACTGGAGAAAGCTAAACTCAGTAAAAGAAGGGATGAGGGAGTGGTACTCACAGGGCAGATACATTTTAAATCCTGCAGGGGAGTACTCTATTAATCACAGCTATCTTGCAATAATTGGAAGATAACAAAAGCTGGAAGTTGCAAATTTAGTATGGACAGTAGTAGCTCAACCTAAACACAGATTCACAGGTTGGCTAGCAACACTAGGGAAATCGCTGACAAAGGATAGGATGATTGGGATGCAAATACAAGTTGAAAATATTCATTGTATTTTGTGTAATGAGGATGCATTGGAATCTCAGGATCATTTGTTTGCTAAATGTGGATGGATAACAGCAGTAAGGCAAGAGTTGAACATATGGACAGGCATGATGTACAATATATATAGGAGTGAAGCAAATGTTGGAGCAGATAAAAAAGAAGCACTGGAAACAATTCAAAAAAGAAGTGATTGTTGCAGTGTACTTAGCGATGGTATACTATACATGGAGAGCAAGAAACACAAAAAAATTTCAAGGAAGGAATGTAAATATTGAAGAGGTAGTTATACAAATCAAGAGAGAAGTGATAGACAGGATAAATTTACATCAACAGTCAAAGAAAGTTCAGAAATGTAGGAATTTTATTAGACAAATTACTTGTAATTAGATTTTTCTGTTTGTAGGAGGCCTAATTTCTGAGTTCAGGAAATTAAGTGCTCTATAAGTGTAATTGTTGTTGATGTTAATGGTAATTTCACATTGTTACCAAAAAAAAAAAGATATAACTAATGTATAATTTATGTTTACCAGCTAGAAAAAAGTAAAAAATAAATTCAGCCGATTATTTATGTAAAGACTTCTTTTAAAGTTTTGGAGAAGGCGTAGATAAGCTTGGCAGTGGTCAGGCTTTTAACGAATTACAGGGGAGAAATTCAAAAATAGTCAGATTTACAAGTGGTCATTCAAAAATAGTCACAGTTTCAAAAGTAATCAAAATTTAGCCACTTTTCATGTAAAGATAAATCTGAACGAAAACATTGTTGAAAATCCGAAAAATACTCCAGCATAATATACTGGAATTCCAATATAATATATTTTTGAATGATCAGTCCGAAAACTGGCTAGCCCGTGCTATTTTTTTACAATTACAGGCCATCTCAAGGACGGGCCCAGTTCAAGCAATTTTATGGCCCAATATTATTATTTTTAATGGCCCAAGAAAATTTCTATAAGGATCAATTATTGAATTTGGGCCTACGTGTCCACATCACCACCCAATACGTTCTTGTATGGAACTCCTTCAAAATGAGACACTTTAAACAAAATGATTGCATACGTGTATACGCACATACGTCACAACCCAAACCGTTCTTGTATTATTGAATCCAACGGTAGAGACTTTAATCAAATCATTGTTGAACGTCACCACTTTAATTTCACTTTCCATTCCATCAAAAAAGAGCCAACTTTATCTCTTGTCATAAAGGGAAAAAAGGACAATATAATCATGCTCGTTGCATAGATCTTTCGTATCTCTGCTCCTCTTTTTATCCCCTCTCTGATAACTTCCTTTGATATTCAGTAAAAAAACCTTAGATATTTAACCTATTCAAGGGGTCCAAGGCACTAAGACAACTCTATCTAATATCCTTCTTCATTCATGCAGATAAGAACTAGTATTAAAAAAGGATATTACTACAGAATTAGCTAGCCGGCTGATTTATTATTGAAGAATCAATCAAATAGCAATTCACCCAATCGTTAAATTAAAAATAATCAGTGAATATATAATGTATGATAGTCCATATATAATATATTTATAATCGTGTATAATCTATATATATTGACTGAAAAAAAGTAAACAATGGATCCAATCGGCTATTTGTATAATGATCCCTTTATTATTTTCAACAACAAAAAAAAAACAATTAGATATGTAACCTATTCAAGGGGTCCAAGGCACTAAACCAACTCCGTCTAATCCTTCCTCATCCATGCAGATAAGGACTATTAAAAAAGGATCTTTACCGAATTAGATAGTTAATGTGTGTGTATATATATTGCGGCTATTTTTGAAGCGAAAGACTGACTATTTGCATTATTTATTCATTTGAGAAGGTGGAGTGGTTAATGTGGCCAAGTGAATTGGAGAAGGGCCAATAATAGAATACGCCTAATCCATTAACAGATGATTACCAATACCATTCACTTATAAGCAATTGCATGTAAAATGGATTATTCTATTCTAAGAAGTGGTAGGTTTCTCCTTTTTATCACCTTCATGAATAAAGAGCATATTTTGTTTGAACTTCTATAGCCTAAAATTGAGAACCAACCTACTTAATTATTAGTGTGAATTTAGATTTCGATTCCTGATTTTTTTTTTTTTTTGAAAATATATGCATGTTTTGAATTAACAAAAAATTATTGAAAAACTTTATTACCAAAAAATTGCGCTTCTCCATATGTTATGCGCAAGTGCCGACAATTTGGAAGAGAGTAATATTAAGACTTTGCTGGTACGCAAGTTGATAAGACGAACTTAATTGCGAAAGCTTTCAGTTTGTGCTAAGATTTTTAGATTTTGCTGAAGCTCCCGTTACACAAATAACCAGCCGCATTTATTGTTTATTCGTCCTAGGTAGTATATATAAATTATATATATACTAGCGATTGTGTTGGTAACTATTTAAGTTAAGTCTTTTACATTATTTATTTTTCTTAATTTTCCAAAAGAAGAAAAGCAAATAGAAAAGAGATCGATAACCTTTCTCTTTTGCTTCTTGTTGATTGAAGATAAGGTGATTGAGACGCAACCTGCGATATTGTGATCATGAGTGAATACAAGTGCATGAAAATACTGAAATACTACTGAAGTGAGAATATTATCATTTTGAATATACATACTATTGTATACGACCATGATTTGAGAGAAGAAGCATCAAATCAGACAGTTGAAGACGAGGATAATAACACCATTAATAGTGTTCTCTGTGAAGTATATCAGTACTACATGTGGGTGTTTTTTAAACGAGGCTATTAATATATAATGAGTTGCAAAGGGAAAAGACAAAAAACAAAAGGAAAAGATGGAGACTGGACATTGTTTGTGACTAACAACTAAGCAAAAAAGCATTAAAAAGAGCAGCTTATTATTATTATAGAATTAAAAATAGGGAGGTGGATTATATTAAATATCAGTGTAATATAATAATCTAATTCTGATTATTAGAGGTGGTATATGATCACGCCGAACTCTAGCCCCATAAAGGATAAGTGGTCACTGTAAAAATAATGCGGTCTAAGAGTACGAAGTTGAATCTCTCAGAAAATTAAAGTTTAACTACAATCGTTCCAATCACTAAGAAGACAAGTTTAAATAATTTTCTAAATTATAAAGACCCAAATTTTATTTCTAACTAATTAACTAACAAATACTAGAAATCAATAACATTATCAACTAACAAGAAATTGGAGACAAGACTGAGGAGGCATAAAATTATGATTTTTCCAATTTTCGGAATCCTTCCCGCTATGTCTCTTATAGTTTCGCCTAAGTATTCTCTATTGATCGTGTGTACTTCAGGAGTCGTAATTCTCTCTTGAGCAACTATAACACTTTACTAAACATATTCTCTCGAACTATGTTAGCTGACACTATCTTACCGCTCAATATAACCACATCATGAATTAGTAATTCCTAAACACGACTTTAAACCCACCATATTGATTCCTCACATACATTATGAGTGATGTTCAACAACCACCTAAATATGTACCATTTTCTAAGCAATACATAATAAATAGGTACAATCAATCGATGACCATTCAATCAATTGAAATAAGCATGTAGTTGAAGAAGTAGAGAAATTCAACAACTCAATTATATAAAACTTAACAAGAATTTATGTTACAAAAGCTTCCGTCAAAACCCTATAATGAAATTTAGCTACCCATGGTCATACTAACAATCACGTTAATAAGTGAAAGCATTAATCTACAAACTAAGGAAGGATAGATGAAGAACTCGTGTGATCTAGTGTTTGCAATTGTTCCTACTGTCTTTCGCCTCCCAAATAATGTCTAACCCGCTAGAAACTAAGTTTAGAAGGTATTTATATGCTAGGGTAGAGTTGAGGCCGAAATAACCAACTCCAAAATTGTCAGGGACTCAAAACCGCTTCGAAAGACTTGTCAGTATTGGGGCACTATCTAGGGCTCTAATATTTCAGTGCCAGGGCCATTAGAGGCACCAATTACACTCCGTCTTTGTAATGATCCGATCGGTCGTTTTGAGCTTTTGTACTTTGATCGCCAGTTCTCGGGCATGACTTGCCCCGTATGATGTATAATGACTGATGTAGATCGATGGTTTTCGTTTTCAGGAAAATCGGAAGGAATTTGAAAGAACAGTCTTAGATGAAAGCTTTGAATTTGAAAGGTTTGACCAAGAGTTGACTTGTTTGTATATGATCTCGGATTGGAATTTTTATGATTTGGTTAGCTCTGTTAGGTGATTTATGACTTAGAAGCGCGATCGAAATGCATTTTGGAAGTCCGTGGAGGGATTTGGCTTGAATTGACAAAGTTAATATTTTGGCGAATTCAGGTTGATAGGTGAGATTTTGATCCGAGGGTCGGAATGGAATTCTGAGAGTTTCTGTAGCTTCGTTATGTCATTTGTGATATGTGTACAAAATTTCAGGTTATTCGGACATCGTTGGGTCGGGAGTTTTTGAGCGATAGTATATTTCGGAAGTTTTTGGAAACTTAGGCTTAAATTCGACGAGTTTTGGGTATTCTGATGTTGTTTGAGGTGTTTTGATGATTGAAACAGGTTTAATGATGTTATGAATTATGTTGGCAAGTTTGGTCGGGGTCCCATGAGGCTAGGATATATTTTGGAAGAGTTTTTGGAAGATTTTTGCCGTTTTGAGCATAAGCATGTGATGATCCAAAGGTTCATTTTTAGTTATAGAGATCGAAATTTGATTTCGAGACTTCCAAAATTTCAATAATGAATTATAGGAGTGATCTGGAAAGTTTGGTCTAATTTCATCAAGTCGCGATTGAGTTTTTGACGCGAATCATGAGTTAATTATTTAACGAGCGAAATGGATATCGCACTGAGCAAATAAGCTCCAAATTGAGTTTCGATTGAAGGACTATGTTCGTATCATTATTTGTGACTCATAGGAACAACAATCATCGAATTCTGAGTCCGTATGATGGAGTTAGAGCCTTTTTAGTGAAATTAAACATTGCTGGTGCAACAGGATTTGGTGTGCACCTTTAGCGACCAGATTTGTCACTTTTAGCGACGGGAATGGCTCTTTTAGCGACCAGAATAGGTTTATTAAAGTTGTTGCATTTTTCTGCTCATTTTGACCTTTTTTTGGTGAAAGAACACAGCTTGGGGCGTTTTTTGAGCAAGAAATCATGGAAAATCTTGAGGTAAGTCACTTGTGATCATTTCTACTCCATAATATTGAATTATAATTGAATAATCCGACTAGATTACATATTTTTGAGGTCTAAATTGAGGATTTGGACATAGGGATTTGAAAATAAGATTTGAAGATTTTGAGGCCGAATTGTTATTAGAATTTAGTAATTTTGGTATGGTTGGACTCGTGGTTGAATGGGTTGTCGGATTTTGTGAGTTTTGTCGAATTCCGAAGCGTGGGCCCGGGGGCCGGGTTTGAGCAATTTCGGGATTTTGATGTTAAATTGGATATTTTCGAGTGGGCTTCGCTCCCTTAGCATATTTTAATGATTATGTACTGATTGTGGCTAGATTTGGAGCATCCGGAGGTCGATTCGTGCGGGCGAGGCATCACAGGCTAGATTTTGGATCGGATAGAGGTAAGTAATGATTATAAATACTGCCTTGAGGGTTTGAAACCCCGGATTATACGTCGTTGTGTTACTTTGAGGTGACTTGCACGCTGGATGACGAGCGTGGGGTAGAGCACCGCTGGGGATTGTGACCTAGTCCATCCCGAACGAATATTTTAATACGTATTTGATAGTTAATTGTTTGACATTATTATATTTTTGAGTTGTATGCCATGTTTGGGGCCTTGTGCTGACTTGTTGAGACCCTTAGGGGCATTTTTACTATCTTTCCTTACTCTATTTATTTGAAAGCATATTCTCAGTCATGTTTTACCTGTTTACTACTCAAATCTAGCTTTATCACTATATTCTTAACATGTGGAAATTATTTTGGGCTGAGTTCCCTGTTTTACTGAGATAGACCGAGGGTTTCATTGTGAGATTGATGACTGAGAGTCTGATGGTGAGGTTAATGACTGAGAGAGGCCGAGGGCCTAGTTGTGAGGATTATATATCTATGGATTGGGCTACACGCCGCAGCAATGTATATATATGTATATGGATCGGGCTGCACGCCGCAACGATACTTATATGGATCGGGCTGCGCACCACAGCAATATAGCGCTTAGGCTGTAGGAGCCCTTCCGGAGTCTGCACACCCCCAGTGAGCGCAGTCGACTATTTATATAGATCGGGCTATGCGCCACAACGATGAATGGATCGGGATGCACGTTGCAGCGGTTACTTTGATTTCAGTTATTGTGAGAGATATACGGATCGAGCTGCACGCCGCAGCGGTTACTATATGGTACCAATTGAGCGTGAATGCTGAGTGCGAGTACTGATTGGCAAGAGTTGAGTCACGAGTGACAGAGAGGCTATCCCGAGGGGCGATAGATATATATATGCATATGAGTGGTGTTTTGCTTGAGAGGCCTGTTTATGGACTTATTGATTTGACTCCTCTTAAAATAAGTCTCTATCGAATATGTTGATTTATTTACTGTTTTCACTCATCTTTATATTGAGCCTCTATTGGAAAGTTGCACAAATATTTTAAAACAACTTTTATTTAAACTGGGGTTTATGAGATGTTCAGAAATTAATCACTGATTTGACATTGGTTATTTCCACTGAAATTTTCAAGTTATGAAGTGTTTGTGATTACTATTTTGCCCGAGGGGCTGTTTTACGAACTATGCTTTGCCCGAGAGGCCGATTATGACTTTAATCTCTATTATTATTTTAAATGGTATTGAACCCCTACTGAAACTGTTGGAATGTATTTTAAAGATGATTTTTACTAAAATTTGGATTTTAAAAGGGAAGATTGACTCGTATTACGATTTGAAAGCCTGTTGTGTTTATTGAACCCAGCGTAAATGTGGATTCATTGTTTCCTACTGCTCAGCCTTTATTTACTCTTATTACTTACTGGGTTGGAGTACTCAAATTACTTCCTGCACCTCGTGTGCAGATTCAGGTATATCGTAACCCGGTAGCGGGTGTTGATAGCTCAGCCGCGGAGTCATCAGAGTTAGCAAGGTGGCTGCATGACGTTCGCACCACCGCTTCCTTTCCCTCATTATTGTTACTGTATTTTGTACATTTTTAGACTTTTGTTGTATTCAGACCTTGATAGTTGCTCATAACTACTGACACCCCGATGTCGGGCTGGTATTTTATTCCACATTGTTATTCCAGGATTTCATTATGAAACATTATTTAATTTAAAGACTTAAAAATAACTCTTAATGCTTAAAGGCTTAAGGTGAGTGTTGTGTCGGCTGGCCTTGTCTTCACGAGAGGCGCCATCACGACCGGGCCAGTTTGGGTCGTGGCAAGTTGGTATCAGAGCCTAGGTTACATAGGTCTCACGAGTCATGAGCAGGTTTAGTAGAGTCTTGCGGATCAGTACAGAGACGTTTGTATTTATCCTCGAGAGGCTGCAGAACCTTTAGGAAAAACTTCACATTCTTGGAATTCTTATCGTACGTCTTTGATTCAGCTTGGAAAGTAACTTTTTAAATTCCTTTCACGTGTTTGCATGCGCGCATGAGCGCTCAGTATCAGATGTGCCTTGTTAGCTTGTGATCCCCTATTCCAAGGGCGAGATGTGATCTTTATGAGTTGATGTTGGGCCAGTCTGAAGGACTTGAGGCCGGATCTTTGCCTAGGGCTTGAGCAACGAGGTGCTGATTGTGTGAGCAAGTGTTTTGGACTTATATGTTCGGTATTGTCCTTATTAGTGGGAATGACGACTGGATAGCTATGTGGCGAGTATGTTAGTACTGTGAGATGTATCTATATGACTTAGAAGTGACGAGGAAGGTCTGCTGGATGATAGATAAACTATTAAGTGTTTGATTTCCATTATGATTGGATGTGTAGCCCCGAGTTATGGGCGTGTAAAGAATCTTTTCATGTCCCCTAGTTGGAGTGAAGTAAATTTCATGTTGCGGTATGAGTTCAGACTCAGGAAGACTAAGTGACTGTGAAATGTGTATGATGGTGGAAGGTATACAGAAATGTTATATCGATGCGAAGCAAGTGGTTTATCTCCTGCGGAGTGTTCTGAAGTGGTGTGATCCTTATGTGTATGTTAGAAGATCTCATGTGTAAGTGAAAAGTACGTGTTGAAATTTGAAATTTTGGGTCGCTTAAGAGAGTGGGCTTAATTGTTGTGGGGATGAATGCGAGATTTGCAGAAGGTTTATAGTACTGGATGATCTATGTTTTTACAAGCTTACAAATGATTTGAGTTTAATCTCATTATGGTATTGTGGCATCAATAGAGTAAAAGTGTTATGAGTTATTGAGGGTATCTTGATCTATGGCTTCGAGCCAAGTAGGGGAGTCTGCTGTGAGCAGTTGATTGCACGGTTAGGTGCTATGTTGGTTTCAGTTTGAGGCATGCGAGTGAATTAGCTATGACTTGCGGAAATTGAGACCGAGAATGGCTTGAGTAAAGGAAGATTTTGACAAAGGTTATACTATGCTTTATGGAGAAAGAGAATCATGGGATGTCTTGAGTTATCGTTAGTAAAGGGTGCTCGGTGCATAGAGCAGGAGGTTGCTTGGTTTTATTGAGATAAGGCTACATCTTGCGGTGTCAAATTGCTAATGAGGTACGGGTGGTCTGTTCATTTGATCAGGCTAATTGTAGTTGGAATAGTGTGAATGACTCTCGAGAAATGTTCTAATGTGTTCAAGATTCTACATGTAACAATTGGGTATCTCAAAGTAGTATATGTGGCTAGAAATCGAGTTTTCATTGGAAGGGTTCAAGACTTGTGGAACTTCTATATAATTAAGGGATTCTATGTATCAGTATCATGAAGGTAAAGGTAGCGGATTTAGATTCACATAAAGTCTCTTCAGGATAAAGTATTTTGATCGTGGTGCTCGTGGGAATATCTAAGAAAGTATTCGGCAGCTTATGAGCCTTAGACGGTGTGGCTTTATGCTTGGGTTCCGTGTGGTAAGTCTGGGTTGAAAGAATTGTAATGTTATAGCAAGAATGAGTATCGAGTTGAAGGTAAATTAGAAGGGAATTCAGATGGCTGGGATAGCTTGGTAGTAGGCCTTGTTGGTATGGTGCGGATATGATTAACTCTTTGGATACTTATGAGATAATGAGTTTCTACGGGTGTTTCACGGAAAATTTCAGATAACTAGAGAAATGAGCTTCAGATGATTAAGGAAATGGTAATGCTAATTAAGGTGATTGACGAGGGTATATGTTTCTGTAAGAGGCAATGTGATTAAGTTGATGGTACTTCGGTAGTATTGCAGCACTTTTCGTCAGATCGGCTGTTGATATTCGAATTTGCTTGGCAGCACAGAAAAATCTTAGAGTATCTCTTGTGGGATGATTAGGTACTAGAGGTGAGTTATATATGAGAGTGGCGGAATTGGGATAAGATATGGTAATTCGTGTGTTTTATGGACTTGGAGACTGGGAGTTCTCATATACATGTTAGCTTGTGGTTGTGAATGGCAAGATGTGGGTAAGTTAGTCAGATATTAGTATGTACTATGATTCCGTCATTGGTAGACCTATATGGATGTGTGTTCTGTATCACGACGGCTTGGTTGACTTTGAGTTGCCAATGGTGAGGTGTGTGTTGATTCGTCTGTTATTAAGCTTATTAGTAATCTGGGGAGACCTATGAGTTACCTTTCTGTGTTGCGAGACATTATGATTTGTTAGTTATAGGCACATATGGTGCAGTTCTATTAGGGTTTCATAGTGGAAGTCAAACGGGAAGAGTAATTTGGTGTTGCTCGGTGAACGGTGTATTGGTTATGTCCTATCGGGTGTGCGTGGTATATGTTATTTGTTTCACCGTGGGTGTAATGATTGCTTTGGTTCCAGACATCAAATTATGCATGGTTGTCGATTTCGAGCATAATGACTTGAGGTGTTTCATGTGGAACAGTGTTGGATAGGATCGCGCATCACAACGAAGTTATGTGGAGGTATGACCTTGCGGGTTAGATTCATGTGTTATGTTCCTACAATGCGAGACGGGTTCTCAGCCTTGTGTTGTGGCGGTACTGGTGAGCTTGAGGTACAGCTCTTTCAATTGAGTCATTTTCATGATTTGAGTATGTTCGGACCATTGCTTGTTGGTGCGCGTATTATGCAAGTGGTGTTTTAGGCCTGTATGGATGTGTCATGTCACCACAGTAGTGTGTTGGATTATAGGAGATCGTTGGGATCTTTAATGAATACAAACAAATTCGATTTCAGCATGTCGGGAGGATAAATATCGAGGTTCGGCTCAGAAATTTGCTATGGTCCTTGCCAAAGGAGAAGTGGACTTATGAGTGGTTGATCTGAGAAATGGTTATGGTTTATTACGTGTTTCATTTATCATTGGCAGTATATGGATGTGTTGGAATGAAACTTTAGTTGATAAGAGGTTTTCTGTCGGTATTCGATTGTTATGTGCAGCTGCTGTGAATAGATGTTATCGCTATGAGTGTTTGAATTATGTGGTATATTATATAATTGCACCTGAGGTTGCAGGCATGGGCTATTACAGCTGGTTCGGGCCTATTCAGTGTATGGGTGTGGGGTTTTGATCGTATTGATGGTTTCGGAAGTGAAAATGTGGTTCTATGATTCATGGGCTAGATTGAGTTGTGTAATTTCAGCTTCTATATGTTATCACACCTATATGAGATAGCGTGACGTGGGATCACCCCTGGGTAATACATGGTAAAGTTATTCAGCTATTGGTTGGCTTTTAGAACAACTCTGAGTACGTTCGAGGACGAATGCGTGTTTAAGTGGGGGAGGATGTAATGACCCGACCGGTTGTTTTGAGCTTTTGTACTTTGATTGCCAGTTCTCGGGCATGACTTGCCCCGTATGATGTATTATGACTGATGTAGATCGATGGTTTTGGTTTTCAGGAAAATCGGAAGGAATTTGAAAGAACAGTCTTAGATGAAAGCTTTGAATTTGAAATGTTTGACCAAGGGTTGACTTATTTGTATATGATCTCGGATCGAAATTTTTATGATTTGGTTAGCTCCGTTAGGTGATTTATGACTTAGGAGCGCGATCAGAATGCATTTTGGAAGTCCGTGGAAGGATTTGGCTTGAATTGGCAAAGTTAATATTTTGGCGAATTCCGGTTGATAGGTGAGATTTTGATCCAAGGGTTAGAATGGAATTCTGAGAGTTGTTGTAGCTTCGTTATGTCATTTGTGATGTGTGTGCAAAATTTCAGGTTATTCGGACATAGTTTGGTCGGGAAATTTTGATCGATAGTGTATTTCGAAATTTTTTGGAAACTTAGGCTTGAATTCGATGAGTTTTGGGTATTCTGATGTTATTTGAGGTGTTTTGATGATTGGAACAGGTTTTAATGATGTTATGAATTATGTTGGCAAGTTTGGTCGGGGTCCCATGAGGCTAAGATATGTTTTGGAAGAGTTTTTGAAAGATTTTTGTCATTTTGAGCATAAGCATGTAATGATCCAAAGGTCCATTTTTAGTTCTAGAGATCAAAATTTGATTTCGAGACTTCCAAAATTTCAATAATGAATTATAGGTGTGATCTGGAAAGTTTGGTCTAATTTCATCATGTTGCGATTGGGTTTTTGACGCGAATCATGAGTTAATTGTTTAACGAGCAAAAGGGATATCGCACTGAGAAAACGAGCTCCGAATTGAGTTTCGATTGAAGGACTATGTTCGTATCATTATTTGTGACTCATAGGAACAAAAATCATCAAATTCCGAGTTTGTATGATGGAGTTAGAGCCTTTTTAGTGAAATTAAACATTGCTGGTGCAGCAGGATCTGGTGCGCACCTTTAGCGACCAGATTTGTCACTTTTAGCGACGGGAATGGCTCTTTTAGCGACCAGAATAGGTTTATTAAAGCTATTGTGTTTTTCTGCTCATTTTGACCTTTTTTTTGGTGAAAGAACACGGCTTGGGGCGATTTTTGAGCAAGAAATCATGGGAAATCTTGAGGTAAGTCACTTGTGATAATTTCTACTCCATAATATTGAATTATAATCGAATAATCCGACTAGATTACATGTTTTTGAGGTGTAAATTGGGGATTTGGACATAGGGATTTGAAAATAAGATTTGAAGATTTGGAGGCCAAATTGTTATCGGAATTTAGTAATTTTGATATGGTTGGACTCGTGGTTGAATGGGTTGTCGGATTTTGTGAGTTTCGTCGAATTCCGAAGCATGGGCCCAGGGGCCGGGTTTGAGCAATTTCAGGATTTTGATGTTAAATTGGATATTTTCGAGTGGGCTTCGCTCCCTTAGCATATTTTAATGATTATGTACTAATTGTGGCTAGATTTGGAGCATCCGGAGGTCGATTCGTGCGGGCGAGGCATCACGGGCTAGATTTTGGACCGGATCGAGGTAAGTAATGATTGTAAATACTATACTGAGGGTTTGAAATCTCGGATTATATGTCGTTGTGTTATTTTGAGGTGACTTGCACGCTGGATGACGAACGTGGGGTAGAGCACTGCTGGGGATTGTGACCTAGTCCATCCCGAACGAATATTTTAATGCGTATTTGATAGTTAATTGTTTGACATTATTATATTTTTGGGTTGTATGCCATGTTTGGGGCCTTGTGCCGACTTGTTGAGACCCTTAGGGGCATTTTTACTATCTTTCCTCACTCTATTTGTTTGAAAGCATATTCTCAGTCATGTTTTACCTGTTTACTGCTCAAATCTGGCTTTATCACTATATTATTAACATGTGGAAATTGTTTTGGGCTGAGTTCCCTGTTTTACTGAGATAGACCGAGGGTTTCATTGTGAGATTGATGACTGAGAGTCTGATGGTGAGGTTAATGACTGAGAGAGGCCGAGGGCCTAGTTGTGAGGATTATATATCTATGGATTGGGCTGCACGCCGCAGCAATGTATATATATGTATATGGATCAGGCTGCACGCCGCAACGATACTTATATGGATCGGGCTGCGCACCGCAACAATATAGCGCTTGGGCTGCAGGAGCCCCTCTGGAGTCTGCACACCTCCAGTGAGTGCATTCGACTATTTATATGGATCGGGCTGTGCGCCACAACGATGAATGGATCGGGATACACGCTGCAGCGGTTACTTTGAGTTCAGTTATTGTGAGAGATATACGGATCGGGCTGCATGCCGCAGCGGTTACTATATGGTACCAATTGAGCGTGAATGCTGAGTGCGAGTACTAATTGGTAAGAGTTGAGTCACGAGTGACAGAGAGGCTATCCCGAGGGGCAATAGATATATACATGCATATGAGTGGTGTTTTGCTTGAGAGGCCTGTTTATGGACTTATTGATTTCACTCCTCTTAAAATGAGTTTCTATCGAATATGTTGATTTATTGACTGTTCACTCATCTTTATATTGAGCCTCTGTCGGAAAGTTGCACAAAGGTTTTAAAACAACTTTTATTTAAACTGGGGTTTATGAGATGTTCAGAAATTAATCACTGATTTGACATTGGTTATTTCCACTGAGATTTTCAAGTTATGAAGTGTTTGTGACTATGTTTTGCCCGAGGGGCCGATTATGACTTTAATCTCTATTATTATTTTAAATGGTATTGAACCCCTACTGAAACTGTTGGAAGGTATTTCAAAGATGATTTTTACTAAAAGCTGGATTTTAAAAGGGAAGATTGACTCGTATTATGATTTGAAAGCCTGTTGTGTTTATTGAACCCAGCGTAAATGTGGATTCATTGTTTCCTACTGCTCAGCCTTTATTTACTCGTATTACTTACTGGGTTGGAGTACTCACATTACTCCCTGCACCTCGTGTGCAGATTCAGGTATATCAGAACCCGGTAGCGGGTGTTGATAGCTCAGCCGCGGAGTCATCAGAGTTAGCAAGGTGGCTGCATGACGTTCGCGGCACCGCTTCCTTTCCTTCATTGTTGTTACTGTATTTAGTACATTTTTAGACTTTTGTTATATTCGGACCTTGATAGTTGTTCATGACTAATGACACCCCGATGTCGGGCTGATATTTTATTCCGCATTGTTATTCCAGGATTTTGTTATGAAATATTTTTTAATTTAAAGACTTAAAAATGACTCTTAATGCTTAAAGGGTTAAGGTGAGTGTTGTGTCGGCTGGACTTGTCTTCACGAGAGGCGCCATCACTACCAGGTCGGTTTGGGGTCGTGACAGTCTTACGCTGTCAGGAGCGCTAATCTTGGTGCACTAGACAGTGCTTTGCATTGTCTAAGCTCGTGCTTGCACTATTTTGGATGATGACTTTTCAATACCTTGCAGTTTCTTCTTTTTGTGCTCTATTTCTTAACTTCTAGGTACTATTTCGTGTAGCTTTTTCTCCACTTCATATTCATATGTTCCTACACATAAATCAATCAAGCTCAAACATCGGATGAATCATTAATATTGCATACAAAACATAGGGCCAAGAATAGTATAAAGTATAGCATTTTAGCCACACATTACTACATTCCTTTTATTATTATTTAATAATAATATTAGGATTGAATTCACGTGAAGGGATTTTTCTTAGTTGAATATAAAAAAGAAGGCTACTTATTGATGTTATGCTTCGCTAGGTCGAGGTATGTAAGATAAACAAAGGAAAAACTTATATAAAATGAAAGTGACCAAAAGTATTTATTTTCCAACAAACTTTAGCTTGTACACAATGTTTACCCTAAAAATGAATAACAATTGAATTTATACTGTGGTTTTAAGGACACGTGATGAATTTGGCACAAGCTGTGAAAAAATGTAAATGGATATTGAAATTAATTGCAAATATAAATAAAGCAAACGAAATAAAATGTATAGCTTTGATCCTGGAGCTAGGTTGTCCTCGAGTCAAGTAAATATTTTGTCAGAAAGTATGAACAATGTAACAGGAATATTGAGAGCTTAAGAGAAAGAGAATATATTGCTTTATGTAACGTGAATATGGGGGCGCGACAATGATCAGACCCCCTTTATATAGTAGGGTAGTCCTACCCTTAATTCAATCCTAAATACAGTAAGAAATCCCATGATTAGATGATTAATCGGTCTCTTCTTGATACGTGCCGAGATTTCCACCGTGATCCTCGCCCGATCGCCGATATCTTCGCTTTCGTTATTTGGCTCGGCAGACTTTCCCCGGTCTTGCTCGATCTCTGTCTTGCTCGGTCTCGATCAGTCCCTGGGTCATGAGCCTGGCAATCTAACTTCGCGTCATGGTAAATTATGACGTGGGCCAAATCTCGGCTTGTCACCCCCGGTCTCGATTAGTCATAAAAAAGTCGAGCCCGATTTTGACCGTATACAGATAATCTCCTTGTTTTTTGGAGAGTAATGACATGAAACAACTTGAGCCATCGAACTTCACCTCGATACATCATGATGTAAGCAATAAAAATAAATGAAACATCTCGTAGGTACGGTTCTCCAAGCATTTAATGCGCGTCAGACGACGATCGACCATTACCGGCTTTAAACCTTCGCTGAGAAATTATAAATACCCTCCTTCTTATCTTTTCAAACTTTATTTTCAAATCTTGTTCACTTTCATCTTCAAAATCCTTTGCTTTCCTCAAAGCTTTGTATTTCAGATCCCTGAGTTTCATCACAAAATACCAAGCGCTCCCCCAAAGTTTCACTCTTCTTTGCTCATAAAAACAAAAATGCTAAGACTTCAAAAACCGTTCCACAAAAAAGATTACTTCATCATCACGGTCGCCCAGTGAGGAACCACCGGCAGAACCACGCCTTGAAGAGTTTTTTCCTGGAGGGTGTGTTCTCGATTCTGATTTCAAGGTTGAAAAGGCTTCCTTGGTGCCGGGCCGATGTGAGCTAGTATCGAGGTATACATGCTTGATAACTAAAAAACTCCTCTCCCAGGTTAAGAAAGATTGCAAGTGGGGCAAAAACACACGTGGTGGTGCCTGCTCCAGAAGAAGCAATCACCACCCACATGGAAGGGTTCTTAAGTGTTTACACTTACCCCTTCACGTTAGGTCCCTTGGATCCGATCATCATAGATTACTCCAAGAAATACGAGGTGACCCTCAGTCTGATTCATCCCTCTTTTTGGAGGATAGTGATACTACTTTGTTTCTTCTCAAGCAAAGTCAATGGGCTTTCCTTCACCCTCGACCACCTCATACGCCTATATAACCCCCGACTCTATCGAGGAGGACTAATAAAGCTTCAACATCGAGCCAACCAGGGTACCTTTCTCGAGCATAACTGAGGACAAAGATGGGGGCTGAATGGGATGATTTGTTCGAGTGAAGACCTCGGACTTGATCCCAGCCGAGAGTATGCCTTTTTGTGAGAAATAGAATATGAAATGTAAGTACAATTCCATCCTTAACTTTTGTTTATTTCCTTCCTTCTTTCACCTTTTCTTATCAGTGTTTTACTTGATGCAACCATTGCCTGGAACTCGGGTGCGGTTCCCCAACTAGAGGACTGGGTTAGGAGCCTGATATCGCAGTCGACGCACGCTAAGCGCGCATAGCGTGATTTGGCGAAGGGTCGATGAGAGGCTAGTAGTCATGGTAAACTTTTCTTCCTGACTTAATGATTTGACCACTGTTCAAATATTTTCCCGGGTTTACTCATTTCTTTCCTTTAGTAGGTCTCGGGAAGGAT
This sequence comes from Nicotiana tabacum, assembly GCF_000715075.1. Classification (NCBI taxonomy): domain Eukaryota; kingdom Viridiplantae; phylum Streptophyta; class Magnoliopsida; order Solanales; family Solanaceae; genus Nicotiana; species Nicotiana tabacum. The sequence continues at coordinate 92,947,575 of NC_134099.1, read as the reverse complement.
GTGATGATGAGGCCCCCATCTGGTGATGAAGAAATCCAACCATCTATATCGAAGCCGGAGAAAAAGAGGAAAAGGGCTTCGAATACCACGGACTCCGAGGGGTAGAAACCCAAAATGAAAGCAGCCCGTAAGCTAAAGGGGAAAATCATCCCTTTATCTATGGAGTCATTCCAAAGGCTAAGGGATGAGACCGAGGAAGAAGAGGAAGAAGAAGATGACTTTAGGCTGGTTGCCCATGTGCGAGTTGGCACTGAGATTCGAGGAACTACTAAGCCGGTGGGAACTGAAACTGCTTTGCCTCAAATTGATGAGATTGAGGGGGAAGCTTCGACTGAAGTCCCCAAGCCAGAAAGAGCTGAAGATGTTTCGCCTTGAGGCGAGAAGGCTACCGAGGAGGCGGTTGATGCTGGTGTAGAAACCATGCCCGAGGCTCCCCGAGATGAAGGGGTGCCCCAAAATATTTACCTGGGGCGATAGAAATCAGAGATTCCCCATCGCTTCCTTTATTCACTGAGTCGATGATTAAGGATGCTCATGCAGCGGAGACTTGCCATGATGAAGGGGTCCCTTAGTCAAATGAGGACTTACTTGAATTTGAGATAAGGTGGCCCTTGGGCTCGATAGATAGTCACCGAGTGAGAATTTGCTTGAACTCAGGTTAAGATAGCTCTTGGGCTTTGTAGTCGAGTGAAGACTTGCTCGAACTCGATATAAGGTGGCCCTTGGGCTCGATAGATAGTCCCCAAGTGAGAATTTCCTCGAACTCAGGTTGAGGTAGCCCTTGGGCTTTGTAGTCGAGTGAGGACTTGCTCGAACTCGAGATAAGGTGGCCCTTGGTCTTGATAGATAGTCCCCGAGTGAGAATTTACTCGAATTCGGGTTAAGGTAGCCCTTGGGAGTTGTAGTTAAGTAAGAATGATTTCTCGAAGTCAAAGTAAAAGTAGCCCTTAGGCCTTTGTATTTTTGCTTTCTTTTGTGTCTTTTTCGAGGCCATTTTGTTATGGGTTTCGGACATCTCCGAGCCGTGTTAAATTGGCCGCAGTTTTTTGGTTCGGGTGTAGCCCAGTGAGCTTGCTTCCCAAGTTATCAAAGCATGCCAAAGATAACAATCCTCGAGTGGGAATGGCCGTGACTTTTAAAATTCGAGGGTTTCCTACAAGGTCTTATTCCCTCGACGCTCAATAGTTCGATAAGTTAAAGTTTTATTTTCGGACGGTAGTCCCCGAGTATGGGGTGAATATCCGAACTCTGGTTATGATCGGCCCTTAAGCCCGTTCCCATAATAGATTGAAAGTATGGAATTGTAAAGTAGAAAAACTTTCTTTTAAGACATAAGATAATTGCAAGGATAAATACTTCTCTTTATTCTAGTGAAAAATGATTACACATGCATACATGTTTTGAGCCAGGGCTCGAATAACCTATCTGAGCATGGTTCGTTCAACCGTTTGGCCTTATCGAGATCCCGTTATTATGAAGTAACTTTCTCGAAACAAAATTGACATCTGAAGACAATGTCCCTAATATACAAGGCTTATTATACAGAACCTCGGATACTGTCAAATGCTGTCTTTGACACCCATTCGTGGTCGGCCTTCAATTATAAGTTGGCACAATCTGCTGTTGCCTCGTTAGAAACCTTGCTGAAAAACCCAATTGGGACAAAAATGGTTCAAGGGAAAAAGAGTGCAACACATGCTTTAAGACCTAAATCTTAGTGCCGCTCCTTGTCGATAACCTGCAAGTGTTAGTCGAAAAATAGAAAGAATTGAAAAGGGGTCGTACCTTCATTTGGATTTCGGATGTTTAATGTGACCTTCCTCAGTACCAAGTCCTCGTGAACTTTGACCTTGATCATTCCTCCTCTCATTCCATGTAGAATTTCGCCCATATTCGTTGTCTCTATGGTCCCCATTATACAGTTGATATCGATCTCTTTTTGACCTCGGTTCTCGGTCGATATATCTCTTGATTCTATCCACGGACATGTTAGGATAAACAGACCCAGAAGGAGCCCCTAGTTGATCATCCTTGACCCTGATCTTCGATTGATACCGATTATGTACAGCGGCCCAAGTGACAGCTGGGTATTCGATCAAATTCTGCTTCAACTGCTGTAAAGCTACCGAACTTCGAATGTTAAGACCTTGAGTGACATCTTGAATGGCCCAATCGTCGATGACCGGTGGAAAATCCTTTCGTTCCATTTGGAATCGAGATACGAATTCTCTGAGTATCTCGTTATCCTTCTGCCTTACCTTAAAAAGGTCCGACTTTCTTGTTGCAACCTTAATGGCTCTGGCGTGTTCCTTTACAAAATAATCTACAAGCATAACAAATGAATCAATATAATTAGGCGGTAAATTATGATACCATATCATGGCACCCTTCGATAGAGTCTCCCAGAATTTCTTCATCAATACAGATTCAATTTTGTCATCTTCCAAGTCATTTCCTTTAATGTCACACGTGTACGAGGTAAAACGTTCATTTGGATCAGTCGTCCCGTTATATTTAGGAATCTCAAGCATACGAAACTTTTTGGGGATTGGCTTCAGAGCCGCACTTGGGGGTAAAGGTTTTTGTACAAACTTTTTAGAATCTAGTCCTTTCAATATCGGTGGTGCCCCTGGATTTGTTCGACCCTGGAGTTATAGGTTTCTACCTTCTTATCATTTTCCTCTATCTTCTTTTCCCCTGTATCGATTCGCTTTGTCAATTCATCGAGCATCTTTATATTAGCGACATTGGTCTCCGATTCCTTCTCATTCGATTTCCTCGAAGCCGATTTGACCTTGTGTACAACTTCTTGGGATGGCTTGAGTTCGACCCTGCTTGGCATTTGGTTCTGATTTTGGAGCTGAGCTCTTGCTGCCTGTTGGGCCTACAACATTTTGAAGATTATGAGCAGGCTGATCCCCCCATATCTACCGCTGTGTGCATTCTGAGTAGCTGATCGGGTACCCCACAAACTCCTGCTTTCGGGATCGACAACCAAATCTCAATTGATGGCTACATGCGAACTGACATCGATTGGATCTACAACCGGAACTCCATCGAGGCCAGTAGGTGGTGAAACATTTCCTGGTGTAATGTTCTCATTCTCGCCATGGTGGCTGAGATCATTGTCAATGTGTTGAGGCGTTGACTGAGAGTTTGATATTGTTTAATCCTGTAATCAAAGACACTTCAAAGAATAAGCGTAAAATAATGTGTGTATAGAAAATTTGTACCAGGCAATCACTATTATCCTTAGCCCCACGGTGGGCGCCAAACTGTTTACCCTAAAAACGGATAATAAATTAATTTATACTTTGGTTTTAAGGACACGTGATCCACTTGGCACAAATTATGAGAAAACGTAAATGGATACTGAAATTAACTGCAAATATAAATAAAGCAAACAAAATAAAATGTATAGCTTTGATCCTTGAGCTATGTTGCCCTTGAATCAAGTGAATATTTTGCCAGAAAGTGTGAACAAAGTAACAAGAATATTGAGAGCTTAAGAGAAAGAGAATATATTGCTTTATGTAACGTGAATATGATGTCTTTACAAATGATCAGACTCTCTTTATATAGTAGGGGAGTCCTACACTTAATGCAATCCCAAATACAGTAAGAAATCCCATGATTAGCTGATTGATCGACCTCTTCTTGATACGTGCCGAGATTTCAGCCGTGATCCTCGCCCGATCGCGGATATCTTTACTACTAGAAATTCGGTAATTAGCGACCACATAAACCGACCAACGTTGGTCGGTTTTGGTAAATTACCGACCAAAATACGTCCAAACACGCTTGGTCACTATTTTGGTGGTCGTTTTAGTATACCGATCAGGGTTGGTCGGTTAATTAAATTCAAAAAAAAAAAAATTGCAAAAAAAAACTGACCAAAGTTGGTCGGTATTTTAAATATGTAATCAAAAGATTCACCATATGGGAATCTAACTGGAGTGTGTACTGTGGCAGGATACTATTCTACTACTAGATCATTGGTGCATTTTGTTTTAAGATTGTCTTATTTTTTTGTTTATACTCTTTAATTGTATGTTCGCACAAAAATAACCTACCAAAGTTGGTCGGTTTTATTCAAAAATAAAATTACCGACCAAAGTTGGTCAGTTTTTTAAAATAAATGATCAAAATTGGTCGGTTTCTTGAAAAATAAATTTAGCGGCAATCAAAAATAGTTTCCTACATTTTTGCGCCAAAGAAAACTGACCAAAGTTGGTCGGTTTTGTAATTTTTTTTTAAAAATTAGTAAAATATTTTAAAAAACCGACCAACTTTGGTCGGTTTTTGGCCGGTTTTTGACCGACCAAAGTTGGTCGTTTTTTGCCGAATTTCTAGTAGTGCTTGGTCTTCTGTTATTTGGCTTGGCGGGCTTCCCTCGATCTTGCTCGATTTTGATTTTGGCCCTCGATCTTGCTCGATTTTGATTTTGGCCGATCTCGATCTCGATCAGTCCTCGAGTCATGAGCTTGGCAATGTAACTTCGCGTCATGGTCCAGTATGACGTGGGATCGAATCTTGGCCTGTAACCCTCGATTTTGATTAATCATAAAAAATCGAGCCCGATTTTGACCATATACACACAGATACATCGAAGCCCTTCTAAATCCATATGAACTCCATTTCGTAGTTTTGATTATAAAAGTAACTTAAACATTATAATGCATAGATATTTTAAAAATGCAAAAAAGAGAGAATTGCCTAAAACTTTGTGATGTGTCAGTACGTTATGGATGTTGTAGAGTTATTTTGTACTGTTCCTTGACCTTCAAGAGACGCATTCTTAACACTGACAGCCACCAACTTCTCTTTTCCTTGTCAGCTCTATTCTTTCTTTTTCCTCGTTAGTTTTTCTGATTGGCTTCTTTATTTGAATCCATTTTTAGTATATATTCCATTGTATTCTACGTGACTCTTTTTATATTGGTCCTCCACTTTTCCTAATCCTTCTTATGTGGGCTAGACCTTCTATGAGAAGCTTACCATAGAAGTAGAATTCAGGCCAATATATTAGTACCAGTTTAATTTACTACAATTCCTTTGTTCGACAAAAGGTGCATTTATATATGATGAACAATATATATATAATTTAGTGGTAGAAGTATGATTCGTTCTAGCATCTCTTTACTAGTTAAGGAATCCTTCAATGCATTTGGTTTGTATTTCCATCAAAAACTTTATTTCCCAGTGAATAGGTATTGAATATAACCATGTAGCTCTAGGACATCGGTTTTGATTCGAAGTTGATCATAAATCAAGAGGCTGATATGAATTCTCACTTGTGGGTGTGAGCCGTGAATTAAAGAGATGCCTAGATAGCTCTACTCTCTAGCTAGCATAAATAAATGAGGCAGTTAGGCGAAATCGGGATTTAAATTTTAGGAGTTTTAATATTTAAGATAACAATATTTAAGTGTTATCAATAATAATAACTCAGTTCTAAATTTAAATTTTTATACATATTTAATGAGTTTTTAATAAAAAAATTAGAGTTTGGACTAAACCTACCGATCCGGAAACCAATAAGTGACCTTCTAGCTCCGCCACATGAGGCTGCTCCTATTCATATTCTAGTCTTATATTATATTTGACCTATTCATTTACAAGTAGGAAAGGTAGGTGTGGTGGTTTAATGCTTGAAAACCTTGGTTCTTGTGAGTTAATGTGTCTTGTGACTTGCAGAGGGACATCACAATCTTCTCTTCCCCACACCCCTTTGGCCTCTGCAACTATTAATTTCAATAGTTGGCGCAATGAAGTATTGCTTTTCCCCCCTCATTTTCTTTTCAATAAAGAAAAGAATATGCAGCCAAAATAGATATTAAAGTAGAACACCTAATCGGCTAACCTTCCTTGAGAAAAAAAAAAGAGTTTTAGCCATAAATTTATAAATCCTTAACAAAGACGTATTCCAGTTTTAAGTTGACAAATCTGGAAAATGGCTTGCTTAGGAAGAAAATTTTGCTCACCGTATTAACGTGAGAGAGATACCATTGTAGTTTGATAGATCTACGTGAATGAAATCGTTTTCGTCAGATCAATTATGCAGTTATGGCCTATCAAGCAGAAAATTCTACGTATCTTTTTCTTATATTAATATAATCCATTAGTTTTTTTCACACGAGAAAAGGCATCTGTATGTATAACGGGATCAATTTTATGACTCTTTATCAATATTATTTTAGTTATTAATTTGTTCCTTTGAAGAGAAAATACGATAAAGAAAAAACACATACTGGTACATATAAGACACTAGATATTTGCTGGCTAAGCATCCAGCATCAGGAAACTACCAAATTAAACTCATCCAAATAATCAATTCAAATCAATTTTTTCACGTCTGTCACATCGTCCCTCTCGCCTACGTGTCGAAATTACCTCTATTTCACCTTTTTAAGTTTCGTTACGTACAAATATGGACCAATTGTAAAGATTGAGCTCAAGCTTGAACTCCAATGGTAGAACCCTAAAAGTTTCTGGAAGGAGAGAGAGAAAATGAGAGAAGGATATGAGCAAAATGAATTGATTAAAACTAAAAAATTATTTGTACAAAATATAAATATATATACACTACATGTGACCCACATGTGAGTGCACTAACTAACATACTTAACAGTGTTTACACATATAATTAAAACAATATCTCAATGCCCCCCTCAAGTTGGAAGTGAGGTTGTCACTCCCAACTTGCTCATAACTGTGGCATGCTTGACTCCAGTAAGGGCTTTGGTTAGGACATCAGCTAGCCGGCAATCAGTTCCAACATGATGAAGAGATACTAATCCTTCTTGTAACTTGTCTCTCACAAAGTGGCAATCGACCTCAATATGTTTGGTGCATTCATGAAATACAAGATTGCGGGCAATATGTAGAGCTGATTAGCTATCACAGAACACTGGGACAGGTTTAGGGAAATGGACTGTCAGCTCATGAAACAACCTGCACAACTAAGTAAGCTCACCAACAACATTTCTTATGGCTCTATATTCAGCATCAGCAGAGGAGAGGGATATGGTGGCTTGTTTCTTAGACTTCCAGCTGATAGGACTATCACCAAGGAGCACCAAATATCCAGTAACAAATTTCCTAGAATCTAGGCAAGCTGCTCAATCAGAATCACAATACCCTTTAACAGTACAATCAGAACTAGTAGACATGAAAACCCCAAGGGTAGGATCAGTCTTAAAATATCTAAGCAAATGGTAAGCAACCTTCAAGTGAGGTTCCTTGGGATCTTGCATGAATTGACTAAGGTGTCGCACACTATATGCAATGTCTCGTATCGTATTTGTGAGGAAATTCAATTTACCTATCAGAGTCCTATAGATAGAAGGATCTGTCAGAGGCATACCTTCCTTAGCTTTTAGTTTAACATTAGGATCCAATGGTGAACTAAAAGTACTACAATGGAGACACTCATACTCCTTCAATAGATCAAGTGCAAACTTCCTTTGAGAGATTATAGTACCATCATCCTTGTAGAGAACTTCTAAGCCTAGGAAATAATGTAATCTTCCCAAGTCCTTGATCCTAAACTGAGAATGTAGAAAAGCTTTCAACAGAGTAATTTCCTTTGAATTATTACCTGTAATGATTACATCATCAACATAAACAGCAACAAAGATAACAAAGGAGTCAGTCTTCTTGTAAAACAGAGAATAGTCATTAAGGGAGTGAACATATCCTTTGGAACACAAAGCCTCAGCTAGTTTAGCATACCACTGTCGACTGGCCTGTTTCAAGCCATATAGTGATTTGTTCAGTTTACACACTAGCCCAGGTTTATCAACTAATAGGCCATGAGGTAGATCCATATACATTTCCTCATAGAGATCTCCATGAAGGAAGGCATTATTTACATCAAGTTGAAAAATTCCCCAATGTTTCTTTATTGCAGTTGTTATGAGTGCACTGATGGTAGTCATTTTCACAACTGGTGAGAAGGTCTCAGTATAGTCAATACCAACTTGCTGAGTATACCCTTTCACCACCAACCTGGCCTTGAACCTTTCAACACTACCATCAGCTTTGTGCTTGATTTTATATACCCATCTATAACCTATTGGTGTCTTGCCTATAGGTAAGGGAACTATGTCTCAAGTTTGATTAGCATGGAGTGCCTTAAACTCTAATTTCATGGCTGCTTGCCAAGCAGGATCTAAAACTGCTTCCTCATAAGAATTTGGCTAATTGTCATGACAAATACTTTGCACAAGATACTGACTATTAGGAACTAGAGAGGTGAAGGAAACATGGTGGTGTTTAGAAAAAAGAGCACTAAGGGAAAAAGGGGAATCTGGAGTGGATGTGGGTGCAGAAGGTGTTGAGACAGATGCAGGATGTGTATCAGGGTATAGGTTAGGCATGGAACATACATAATCTTTCAAATGCACTGGTAGGTGATGTTCTCTAGTAGATCTTCTAGGTATTTGGTTGACTTCAGTTAAATATGGTGAAGGTGAAGGAATAACTTGTGATGGATTACTGGGAGAATGTACAGTTGAGTTATCTATAGGTGAGGCTATAGAGGAGACATCAGCAGTACTTGTTGATGGTTGAGAAGTGTGAGTATCAGAATAGGTATGAATATCAGAATATGCCTCAGTGAGTGGTACATCCTGTATAGGAGAGGCAGAATCAAGAACTAAAGGAAAGTGAGGAGAGGAATCAGATACAATAGAAAAAGGGAAGATATGCTCATGAAAGGTCACATCCCTGGAAACATAAATCTTCTTAGTGGCCAAATTGAGAACTTTGTACCATTTTGTCTCATAAGGATATCCCACAAAGACATGGGGAGTCGTTCTAGGTTCAAATTTATCTCTATGAATCTTGGGTATAGTGGGAAAATATAGGCAACCAAAACTTTTGAGGTGGGAATAGATTGGTTTTTTATTGTAAAGGACTTCAATTAGGCATTTGTTTTTCATATAAGTAGTGGGGAGTCTGTTGATAATATGAGTGGCAGCCAATACACATTCACCCCAATACTGTAAGGTTAATTTGGATTGGAAGAGGAGTGCCTTGGCAGTTTCCAAAAGGTACCTATGTTTTCTTTCTCCGACCCCATTTTGTTGAGGAGTGTAGGAACATTTTCTTTTATGAATAATCCCTTTTGACTGAAAGAAAGATGAGGTTTCTGTATTCACAAACTCTGAACTATTGTCTGACCTAAGGTACCTTATATTTGTTTTGAAGTGAGTTTCAACTAATGATATGAACCCTTTGATAACTTGCAATGCATTGCTCTTATTGGTTAAGAGGTGAGTCCACGTGGCCCTAATATAGTCATCTACTAGGGTGAGAAAGTATTTATAGTTGTTATGAGTGGCCACATCGTAGGTGTTTACCTTGAAAATAGTAATTAAAACTAGATTTGATTTTGTGGTTCTAAAAATACTGATCTATTTTTATGCTAGTTGTTAGGTAATAGATGCTAAGTGTGAGACGAGAAAACAAAGTAAGAACTCGAAAGCAGTGTGTTTAAGCAAACCGAGTGGCTGAGAATCGGGGCCTCCAGCCAAGCTATGAGGAGCCTTGAGGTCGATCTAGGTTCTAAGTTGTGACCGACCGATGAAGGTCTAACAGTATTGAGAGCTTTGATGAAGGCTCTTTATGACCAATAATGAGCAATAAATGAAGAACAATTAATAGAGCATAATAAATGTAAGCAATCAATGTAAGTAGTGAATCAAGAGAATATGTTTAAGTTAGGGCAGGGAGAATGTTCTTGTATTGAATGTTGTAAGTGATTGTATCCCGGGAAAAAAATAACAAGGGTCCCCTTTATATAGAAGGGAAAATCCGAACATAGTACATGTGCATTTATTACAAAGGTATAGGGCTGGTACAACCATTTAATGCCGCGGTACGGGCATGAACTAGCCCAATAGACTTGGTTAGCTTTAGTCGCATGCCTTGGGAACTTCCCGTTAGTCCACCATAGCCGTTGATTTGCACTGCCTTGAGGTCGATCATTGAGAACCCTCGGGGTCAAGGCCCGAGCTGAAATTCAAGCATTTTGGGGGCGATCTTTACGAGATGCCTCAACGGTCACGAAATTGGACCCTCTGATTTTTGCCGTATACAGATACCCGCATTTCTTAGATTAAAATGATAAGAAACGATTGTGACACCGATCTCCTCGAGCCTCTTGTGATGACATCATGCTTATGACGTAAGCTTTTATGATAACTAAGACGTCCCATCAGCACATCTTTCCAGAAGCATTCAGTGTAGCACCGGTTTATTTTATCAAAGTGATAATATCGTCGATCCGTCTCCCAAAAAACATTGATTGCGCCTGTCGATACATTTCCCAAAGGCATTGATTGCACCGTCGGTTACACTGCCACCTTCCTATAAATGGAAGCTTTCTTGAATCAAAACTTCATTCAGTCATTCTTCAACAACCTTTAACTCCTTTCTTCTCTTCATCCTCATCCAACTCTATTTCATATGTTTAAAGCCCTAGGCCGTCAGGTCATGCGGTAGTGTTCTTGCCGGTTATGTTATAGCTCGTTCTCAGAGCTTTCCCCTATTGAGTGGGATCGCACTGGTTTGTTGTTGTTGTTGTTGGCCCAAAATAATGAGAGAGGAATCCCAAATTATCTTTGTATCAGAGGATATGTGGACCGTAGACTGCTGCTCACCTCTCTTAACTTCAACTTGGTGTAGCACTTCACTCTTTTTGCTTTCCATGGAAAGAGGGGAAGCTGTGAGCACGTGATTTTTGCCCTATATGAATTATTCTAACAAATTCAAAACAAAATAATTTCTTTCAGTGTTTGCAATTTTGGGAATTTTCGTGGCACTTTCTGTTAATTGTTTGCATTTTTTGTTTGCGCATTTTAATTAATGAAGAATAAAAAAAAGGTATGTTGCATTTGCATTTAGTGTTTAACATTGCACTTTTCTTAAAAATTAATTAGTCATTTAATTGTTTTATAAAAATGGAAAAATCAAAAGAAAAAGGTAACTTATTTTGCATATTTAATTGATTAGCTTCAAATTTGGGTAGTCTTTCTTTTAATTTGGTATCTAATTATTTGTGGTAATATTTATTTAAAGTTAATTTATTTTACTTTGTAGGATAATTTTATCAAGAATTAATTTAGATTTTTAAGTTTTAATTTTGAAAACAAAAGAAAAGAGAAAAGGAAAAGAATTTTGGACAACTTGTGAAAGAGACTAGAAACTGGGCTAATTTTGGTCTAAAAAGATTCAGCCCAAACGGATTCCTCACCCCTTACCTAGCCCAAAATCACCTTGACCTGGTCCAGTCTCCCCCTTTATCAAAACGACGTTGTTTCACTTGGGATGGATTTGAGTCGTCGAGTTTAATCAATCTAACGGCTCAAAAGCTAGGGTCATTTTATATATAAATGTCCGAATAACCCTACCCCCCTCTCATCTCCTTCATCAGACCCTCTTCATCCCCGTCGAAACCGCCTGCCGGAAATCGTCTCCGCCGGCAACGTTACTCCAATCGTCCCCAAACTTACACCAAATGTTCCCCTCCACCACCTCATCCTAGATCTCCATTCAATTTCCTTCAAATATACCCAAAACCTCTCAAATCTCAGTTTGTAGATGGAAACCCTAGCGCCGCCACAGTTTCTCCGGTGGCGGCGCCACCTCTGTTCAACCGCAAATTCACACCCTAGAACCCTCTCCGTCTCCACATCCCAAATCTCTAGCCCTTTACCCTCGAATTATATCCTAGTTCGTCGAATCTCAGATCAAAGACTCGAGTCCTATGAACCCTAATCTTGCTCCCTCTGTCAAGTTCAAACTTCTAGGCCGATAATGGCTCGAAGTTTATGCCATGTTGACTCCTCGAGAACGAGTGACTGGCATGGACTTTGATTCATTTCGAAGCCCATCGGCCTCATGCAAGACCAAAACCAGCAAGTTTGTTAAGAGATGCTTGCCTCCGTTAGTTAGTATGTATTTCTCCTCCTTTGTGTCATTTTTCTTTCTTTTCTGAATTTGGTTGAAATAGTTCATTGAGAATATAATTGGGGCCAAATACTCTTAAGTCGTTTGTTCGTTGTTTTGTTTGATTCACTTGTCTGGTTCATAAGTTTCCAATTGTTGCTAGTTTGATTAAGTGTTTCTTTTTGTCTTACTTGAATCATTTGAGGTCTCTGAGACTCAATTCTTTTCCCTCACTGCATTTTTTTCGTTTGACACAAACAACCCTATTCATTTGAGCCTCAGTGCTCGTTGATTAATGGTCTGAAGTTTGTGGGTTTGGGCTATAGTACTCAGGCCCATGGGTTGGGTGGAGTTTTGTTTTAAGCCGACCCAGTTGGTTTCCTAGAGTAAATAATCAGGGTTCGAGGGGTAGTCTAGGCAATTGGCCTAAGGAATCTTGAGTGTAACTGAATGGGAAGCTTCCATGAAGCTGAGGTAGGGATTAAAGTGAATTTCTAGAATTTAATCTAGGAACACTTAAGCAAAAACAAAAATTCAAAAGGGGGCAAAGTGCAAGCTAAGTTTGCCCTAGTAACTTGCCTATAAAGGCAGTTTTTCTTGCCTTTAAAGGCAGACCTAAGAGACTTGAAAGAGATAAAAATTCTGAGAAAACAAAAACGGCTGAGAATTCTGAAACTGCACTGATTTCCAGCATATTTCTTTGATAAAAACTGATCAAATATTGTATCAGCTGGGGATTTCTGATCTTCTTCATTAGTTAAAATCTCTGAAAGTTTCACATCTTGCACCTGGGTTGGGAGATGGTTTGATTTTTGGTTTTTCTGGGTTTTAAGCTGCTGTGAGGTCACTGTTGCATTGATACTGCTGTGCTTTTTGTTCTGCTGTTATCTATTGCTTCTTCACCTCTTTTTTCCTTTCAATTTCCAGGTATGCTTTTGAAACTTGAATAGAACTGAAACCAGATTGAGCTGTGTATTAAGATCTGTGATCCAGTTGGTTTCAAATAAAAATATCAGTCCCTGTTGTGTTAAATTCTACCCTGTTGTCATTTATGTTTTAGTTTAGCTTCTTATGCGCATTTCATTTTGTTTTAAGGCTTGGATCTGAGTTTGTTTAAATGTAGTTGATTTAAAGCTATTTAGGTCTCTTAATGTGTATTAATTAAAGACTATGGTCTAATTTAATTAGCAACAATTGTCTAGCTGTTGGATTGTGTTTTGTCACAACCATGGTTTGAATGTAAGTCAATTTAGACTTTGTTCTAACAAATTCGGTACAGGTTGCGCTCTCTTTCAATCTTGTTTAAGTTTGTTCTTGTATAGTTTGAGGTTTGAATCCCGGATTGTATGACTTATCACGTAATCCCGCTTCTATTTATGCATTGAGTTCTGATCATGTTTTACATTTGGTTTAAGGATTGTTAGCACTCGTCCAAATCCAGAATTTCCTTGAATGATAATTGGCTTCAAGTATATTTGTTGAATCATGTTTTGGGCCATCTTCATTGGCCCAATTACAATTGCCTTCGTTTCGTAACTAGGCTGCCCAGCTGGGCTTCCCTTTGAGCCCAGTTACCTCTCACGTAGAATCATTAGTAAGGGGCAACTACAATTGGGTTTCAGGCTGGGCCAAGCTTTAGGTTAGAGATAGTGCAGTTTCTGCGTTTTTTTGTTTCTTGTTGATTAAGCGGATTAAGTTCAAACCTTAGGTTAAAGTAATTATAAACCCTTCCAGTATTCTCCTTAGATTTAATTAGGCTCTTTGTCAATAGTTGAGGTGTGTCATACTTAGCAAATATAGTTAGGTCCCTTAAGGGTTCAATCTTGAATTTCCCTTAAAATCGAATTCGAGGCGTGCCGTGACCAACAAAAACTTTAAATGCACGTCCTTTATTTAATTAATGGGTTTGTTTTCTTTCGAGGTATGCCTTTAGCAAACTTTCCATGGCCCTCGCAAATTTAAAAATGCGTAGTTGCTTTAGGCGCATATTTTAATAATATTACCTTCCTAAACTCGGGTGTGCATTTCATATTACCCAAAACAAATCTTAAAATGTTGAATAAAATATGTTCGGGATTGCAGGTGCATTTCATGTGGTGCGGTCCAAAGAAATATTTTAAACGGCGTTCAATCTACTTCAAAATGGAATAAAAGCGGTTGAAAGTTAAAATTTTCACGTAGGTTCATAATTGTTTAAAATCAGATAATTAAGCTGAATATAACAGTTAAGCAACCGTGCTAGAACCACGGAACTCGGGAATGCCTAATACCTTTTCCTGGGTTAACAGAATTCCTTACTCGGATTTCTGGTTCGCAAACTATTGAACAGAGTCAACCTTTTCCTCGATTCGGGATTTAACCGGTGACTTGGGACACCATAAATCTCCCAAGTGGCGACTCTGAATCTTTTAATAATAATCCCGTTTCGATTGTCCTTTAATTGCAAAAACTCCTTTATGCCCTTTCGGGGAGTAATAAAGAAGAGGTGTGACAACTCCAGCGACTATGCTGGGGATCGAACCCAGAATCTCTGGTTCAGGGTTCAAGAATTCGAGCTTAGAATAACTGTTATAGTTGGCTTTATCCATTATCTGATTTTATTACCTGATTTGGACCTAATGTGCTAATTGATTACTTTTACTGCTTTGATATTCCGTGAACTGTATATAAATTGTTGCGAAATCCCTCATCTCTCTGAGTCTTCTAAATCATGAAGAAGTGTGCACTTCGTGTCACTTCTTTTCTGTCAGAGTCATATTCCAAATTTAGAACGAGGTTCGGACAAGTTGCAAAGCCGGTGAAGCTTCTGTATTCCCGGTACGCTACCCCCCCTCGGCTCGAGTTGTCCACTCGGGTAAGCCAGGTCTAGAACAAATAAACCCAGGTTTTAAACCTAGTATAATAATACCTCATACTGATCCCTAGTAGGAACGTTTGTTTGCATCATGTGCATTTTGACTTTGGAGACTCAACACAGGGGTTGGGTCTGTCTAGGACAGGTGCACCCGAAATAAAAAAGACCATCTTGATGCATTTTACTTGCTACTTGTACATTTATTTGCTTCGGACCTGCATGCTGACCGACTTATGAATATTGGGAAAAGTAAAAAAAAAAAAAGAAATAGCAGTATAGAGGGTTAAGAGGATTGATCACCTGTTTTGAGAGAAACCAAATGTTCAAATAGTGCTGAAACTCTGCCGAATTTTTGAGAAAAATGAAATAATAAAAAAAAAGAAAAGAAAGAGTTTTGTTTTCAAAAATGGTTTGTTTTACTCGCCCGTACTACGCCAGTTTGATTCTCGCAGGGTGTGAGATACGTAGGCAGCCCCCACCGGATCCAACTTCCTTGTTTGCGAAAGTAGCCAAAAGAAAAAAAAATTTACTTTAATTTGAAAATAATTAGGGTGATTCCATTCTTGTCAGAAATAGCCGAATGTCCCTATAAGGGCACCGGAAGGCTGTTTTTGCAAGAACAACCACTTTTGGTCACTTTTAAAGGTTTTGGCTGGTTAGCTGACACAACCTTAAAATCTTCGTTTTCAAAGTGCTGAAAGGCCGTGTTGGCAAGGCCGAATGTTTTGTGAAAATTTTGAAAAGTGGTCATTTGTCTTAAGTCAAAACGAGTCATGATTTTCTTTTAATTAAAATCACCTTAATAAATGTGCAAGATGAGCACAAATCAAAATGAACCTTTCTCAGTCCGTGAAGAGATCCCTTTGGAGCTACATATGTGGTGGCATGATTTGGGGGGCGACAGTAGGAAAGTTGTGACAAAAGCATTGGGCAGTCTTATTGGGCTCTTGAAGGTCAAGCCCAGAAAAGACGTGATTGAGGCCTTGATACCGTTTTGGGACCCAACACATAATGTGTTCCACTTTGCGGATTTCGAGTTAACTCCTACGCTAGAAGAGATAGCAGGCTATGCCGATTTCGAAGGGAATCTCAGAAGTCAATACCCGACATAAATTTTTGGACTTGTTAAGCATCAGTCAGGACATCCGAGATGGAAATCTAGCCAAAGGATTTTGTACCTTCTACTTTCTGTATCGACGTTACGGGAATTCCCGTGGCTTTAAAATGCCATATACCGATCTTACTCACGCTGGAGATCAATACAAGTGGAAAGATCGGAGAGGATTAACTTTCATAGTGGCGTTCCTGGGTATCTTGGTTTGCCCGAGAAAAGACGGGAACATAGAGATAAGGCTAGTAGGGATAGCCGACTTTATGATGAAAAAGGCAAATGGGACTATAGTGCCGCTGATCTTGGCAGAAATTCACAGAGCTCTCACTCTCTGTCAAGAAGGAGTGAATTTCTTTGAAGGGTGCAATATGCTGTTACAAATATGGATGGAGTAACACCTTTGCCACCTCCCCAGATACTTGAATTGCGATATGACTGGCCTTGATTGCATTGAAAAATATGAAAAGCGAGTAGAGGGTTATGAGTTTCCGGATGGTATGGAAGCATGGCATGCTCATTTGAGATCTTTGACCGCAAATAAAATCGAATGGACATTCGGGTGGCTCTCGGTCAACGAAGTAATCTATATGTCGGCTGAGGTGTTTTTTTTGCTGTTGATGGGTCTTCGGAGTATCCATCCTTATGCTCCGCACAGAGTCTTACGTCAGTTAGGCCGATACCAAACCATCCCACACAATGAATATTTGAGTCGGCAAGTCATTGAGTTAGATCCAAAAGCTGCCTTCCCAGATGAGAAAGTGCGCTGGATTTGGCATCAGTGCAGATTCTTAGGGCCTAATACTCAAGTACGAGACCTATCCAGAGGCGAGGTGGAGCCTAGTTATACTGCTTGGTATGGTAAAAGTTCCCGAGTTCAACATGAACCTGACAGGCCCGCAAAGAGACCGCATGTCCAATAATTCACCGACGGAGCACAAGTACAATGGGACGGCTGACCAAAGAAAACGAGTACAGGGCTACCATAAGCAAATTGGAAAAGAAAGTCAGAGAACTTCAATTCGAGAATAGCTTGCAAGTCGCGGCGGATGAAGGAGAAAAGAAAAAGCTAGCCAAAGAAAATGAGGCCTTTCGAGCTCAAATTCAGAAAATGAAAGTAGCGACAGAAAATCCAGCCCGAAGCAACAGAGATGAAAAACTCATAGCTAACTTGAGGAAGAAAGTAAATGACTATAGTTTTGATTTGAACAAAGTAGAAAGTAAACTAGCCAATGCTCGAAAGCAATTGGCTAAAAACGCAGATGAACGAGTATGCCTGGTTAAGCAGTTGAGAGAAAGGTACGACGATGAGGTCGCAGGGTTAAAGAAAAGGGTCATCGCCATGGAAAACAAAATGATCAAACAGGAAAAAGACTTCAAAGTTGAAAGGGAACATTGTTATACAACATTGGCGCAATTAGAAATAGATTTGCAACAACTTCAGGAGCAAAATCATGCGGCTGAGCAAACTTTGGAAGCCAGGGCTCAGCAGATTGGGCGTTTGTTACAAGAAAAAGGTGCCATAAAGGAGAGAATTAGAAGAATTGCCAACTACATCGTTATGAAGTGCCAGATCTGTGAGGATATGACTCGCACTAACTTCTTTGCAGTAGTAATGACATTTGTTAAACAGATAATGAATGACTTGGATCGACTTCAAAGGGAGCTTGCATATAGGCCCGCGACGAGACCGAATGATGTCCCGCGGGCACCAGGAGCATTGATGTATTCATGATTTTTTCCGTTTGAGTCTGCATTTCCCTTTTGTTAGCGTCTGTCAGTCATGTTGAGTTTGTATTTTCTTTCTGCTAGAGTCCGTCAAATTGTTTTCGAGTCTGTATTCTCTTCTGTTGGAGTATGATGTCTATTTTCGGAGTCTGTATTTCATCTTTGCATCAAAATCTGCTAGTCTTTTGGAATTTGTTAGTTTTGAGTTTTGTAATGGAATCATTTGTTTTTTTTATGAAAACTGAAAATCTCAAAAAATATTTTATTTCACACTTATCTCCAAGAACTACACTTGGTCTGATTCATGCAGGGTCATGATATGTAGGCAGTCTCCATAGGATTCGACCGTAACCGAGTAAAAAAAAAGTAAAAAAGAAAAGAAAAGAAAAGAAAAAGAGAGAGAGCGGAAAAACAGGAGAGAAAAGAGAGAAAATAAAAAATCAAGAGAGAATAAAAACAAAGAGAGAATGAAAGGAAGGAAAAGGAAAAGAAAGAAAAGGGGGAAGTTTGCAATCGAAAGTAAGAAAAGGCTAGGATGACGCATGCAACCAATCAAATACATAATAGAGATGTTTAACTGTTAAGGTGCATTCATGCCCAATGTGCGGTTACCAATCTGTTAAAGCCTAATCGCTAACAAGGTTGTTGTTTGATGTATTAAGTCCAGGCAGGTGGTTAGTTGATTGGCATTCTGGCAACTCACTCATACAACACCCGATCGAAAGACAGGCTGAATATAGCCAACCAGGAACCAGAAACAAGTATTGTCCACCCATCGAAAGAAGTGGAAGAATTGGACATTAATGCAATGAGGGAAGACATGTATAAGCTAAAGCAACAGATGGCTGAAATGTACCAAGCTTGGGCGAAGGGGCATCCGCCATCGGTTTATCCTGCCAACCCTGCTTATATCCCACCATCAGCCCAACCTCCGGAGCCTCCCACTGTGAACTCATCTCCAGCCTTTCCCCTCTACCAACAATGCCATGGCGCCACTTCCCATACTTCTCAAGCTCCACCGCCCAAACAAGTCCCATACCCTCCCCCACCAATTACACCTGTTTTTGTGGCACCTCCACCTGCTACATTAAACCGATCTTCCAGTGAACCCCTATTCCAAACTCACGACAACCAGTAATATCCCCCTGAACCCACCTTCAAAGTTCCAGAACCATATCCTTACACCCCTCATCTTGATCTCCTAGCAGAGACCGAGAAACCATCCAAGAATCTCGAGCATGAAGAGATGATCAGAAAGGTCAAAAGCTTAGAACAATCGTTCCGAGATATGAGGGGGTTGGGAGGTCAAGTAAGTGTGGCCTATAAGGATTTATGTCTGTTCCCAGATGTTCAGTTGCCAGCGGGGTTCAAAATGCCCATATTTGATTTGTATGATGGGCATGGTGACCCAGTAGCACACTTAAGAGGATTTTGTAGCAAAATGAGAGGAGCGGATGGAAGAGATGAATTGTTGATGGCATATTTCAGCCAAAGTCTGAGTGGATCGGCTTTAGAATGGTATACCAGACAAGATCACAACAGGTGGTACACATGGGACTATTTGGCCCAAGCCTTTGCTTGTCATTTTCAGTACAACCTTGAAATTATCCCAGACCGTCTGTCATTGACAAAGCTTGAGAAGAAGCCCAACGAGAGCTTCAGGGAATATGGATTCCGTTGGAGAGAGAAAGCAGTGAGGGTTGACCCTCCGATGAAAGAAAGCGAGATGGTTGATTATTTCTTGCAGGCTTTGGAACCCACTTATTTTGGTCACTTGGTGTCAGCAGTAGGTAAGTCCTTTAATGAAGTCGTAAAAATAGGAGGCATGGTTGAAGAGAGACTCATGTCCAACAAGATCATGAGTTATTCAGCGATTAAAGCAACCATTCAGGCCATTCAAAATGGTACTGGTGGTGTGCTCGGGAAGAAGAAGAAGAAGGAGGAAGTTGCAGCAATTGAGTCAGGAGCTTGGGTTGGATCCAGGAACCTTCTCCGTTACTACAACCAACCGCAACCCTATCCCCAAACTTACCCCCACACTCCATATAACCTACCGCAATACTATTACCCACCGCCAGATCCCCATTTTTCTGTCCATCATGCACAAACCTATACCCAACCTCCCACTCACTCACAATGGCGTGCGCCAGCTCCACAAAGTCCGTACCAAGCTCCACAAAATAACTATCCACCCCCAAAAGCCTTCAGAAATTCTCCTGGAATGGGTTTTTGACCCAACCAATCCTTTAAGAATGAGAGGTTGTAGAAGCAAAAGACTTTCACTCCATTGGGAGAATCATATTCTAGTCTATTCCACATACTGAGACAGTTGGGTATGTTGAATTCGATCGAGGCTAAATTGCCGAATCCCCCTCCCAGAAATCTTGACCGCTCGGTGAGTTGTGAGTATTGTTCAGGGGCCCCGGGACATGACACAGAGAAATGCTGGAAATTGAAAACGACTATTTAAGAACTCATTAACACCAATCGGATTGAGGTCCAAGCTCCGGAGGCGCCTAATATCAATCAGAACCCCTTTCCAGCCCATCATGAGACAAATATGATTGAGATAGTGCGTAAGGGAGGGGAGCCCAAGAAGCCTTTGCAAACTGTTATGATGATTCGAGCTAGTGAAGCCAAGCCGACTGAGAAGTCAACAAGTGAGAAGTCTGTGATCAAGTTGAACAGGGCAAATAATGAACCATTTGTGGAGGTCAAGAAGGGGTCCTCAAGTGACGTTGCAGGAAAACATGAAAGAGCAAAAGTGGTTGTGCCAGGAGTGACGAACAAACCTATGGTTATTGTGAAGGGTGCCCCTACAGATCCTGTCATTATCAAACCGGTAACTCAATTACCGATAGTCAACATTAAGGCAGTCCCATGGAATTATGAACGAGTGACCGTTACTTACAAAGGGAAAGAGGTTAAAGAAGAAGTGTGTGAGACTCATGGTTTGACTCGATTGGGGAGATGCTTTGCCCCCGAAGAGTTGAGAAAAACTCAGACCTCAAAAGATAATCCAGTGTTGGTGAAGAAAGCGGTGACTGAGGAAGAAGCAGAAGAATTTCTGAGAAGGATGAAAGTGCAAGACTATTCCATTGTGGAGCAGTTAAGGAAGACACCAGCTCAGATCTCGCTCTTGTCATTATTGATCCATTCAGACGAACACCGTTGGGATTTGATGAAGATCTTGAACGAAGCACATGTTCCTGACAAAATCTCAGTAAACCACTTAGAAAAGATAGCCAACAAGATATTTGAGGTAAACAGAGTCATTTTTTCTGATGATGAGTTGCCCGTGGAGGGTACCGAGCACAATAGAGCCCTCTATCTGACGGTGAAATGCAAAGATTCCGTGGTTACTCGGGTACTGGTTGACAATGGGTCTAGCGCGAACATTTGTCCTCTCTCCCCACCGAACAAGCTGAAAGTGGAGGATGAAGGAATTCATAAGAACAATATTTGCGTTCGGGGATTCGACGGTGGAGGGAAAGATTCAGTCGGGGACATAGTGCTTGAGCTCACAATAGGGCCAGTTGAATTTACTATGGAATTCCAAGTGCTCGATGTGGTTGTTTCCCATAATCTACTGTTGGGACGACCTTGGATTCATGCTGCCAAAGCGATCCCGTCTACTCTATATCAAATCATCAAGTTTGAATGGGATCGACAGGAAATTGTCGTACACAACGAGGATAATTTGTGTATGCCCAATGATGCCATTGTTCCGCTCGTAGAGGTTGAAGATGACAAGGGACCATGGGTTTATCAGGTTTTTGACATGGTAGCGGTGGAGAAAGTTCCTGAAGGGAAGTGCGTACCAACTCCAAGGATAGCTACTGCATCAGTCATGGTAGCCGTTAAAATGTTGAAAAATGATTTTGTACCGGGCAAAGGTTTGGGCACATCTCTGCAAGGTATCGTACATCCGGTTTCTCTTCCTAAAAACTTGGATACATTTGGTCTGGGGTTCAAGCCCACAGTCGCAGACGTGAGAAGAGCTAGAAAAATGAAGCAGAAAGCATGGGCATTGCCAAAGCCAATCCCGCGTTTGTCCAGATCATTCGTCAGGCCGGGTATCAGAAACCAACTATTGTCAAAGGTTCCTGGATCACTGATTGGTGCCGATGGAGACTTGGAGAAGGGGTTCGAAAGGTTATTCGCCGAGGTTAACATGGTTGAGGCTGGGGAAGGGTCCAGCAAGGCAGATGTGCAATTCGTGGGACCACGTGCAAAAGTCAACAACTGGGAAGCTACTCCTCTTCCTATCAGGAGGGAGTCTTAGTAGTGGGTTTTGATTTTCTTTTAGTTGTCTGGATTATTCCAGGGTTTGTAATTCAGATGTTATGTTCCGTCCAGTTGGATGTGTTAAAACCATGTTATCTTTAAATTCAATGAAATGCAATCGTTCCTTTTCCTTCATTTCTAATAGTTTTATTTTTGTTTCTTTTTCTTCTTTTGTACAGTTCTTTTTATGCTGATATCAATGACATGACATGCATGAGGAGTCTTTGGCCCAGTTTTAAAAGCCAATCTAACTCTGAGATAATAATACAGGAAATTGAGTGTGATGACGAGTTGGAATTTGATAATGATGAGGCCTATGAAGAAATTAGTAAGGAATTAAGTCATTTTGAGGAAAAGCCCAAACCTAATTTGAACAATACAGAAGTAGTTAATCTAGGGGACCAAGATAATGTCCGTGAAACTAAAATAAGTACATCTGGAACCTCAACTTAGGGAGGAGATAATTAAAGCATTGTTTGAATACAAAGATGTTTTTGCATGGTCCTATGACGACATGCCGGGTCTAAGCATTGATTTAGTGGTTCACAAGTTGCCCACTGACCCGGCATTCCCTCCTGTCAAATAGAAGATGAGAAAGTTCAAAACGGATATGAGTGTAAAGATCAAAGAAGAGGTCACCAAGCAGTTCGATACCAAAGTCATTCGGGTCACCCGATATCCCACCTGGTTAGCCAATGTTGTGCCTGTGACGAAGAAGGATGGCAAGACCAGGGTGTGTGTTGACTATCGAGATCTTAACAAGGCGAGTCCAAAAGACAATTTCCTATTTCCGAACATCCATATCTTGATTGATAATTGTGCCAAACATGAGATTGTTTTTTTTGTGGATTGTTACGCGGGTTATCACCAGATCTTAATGGACGAGGAAGATGCAGAAAAGACGACATTCATCACGTCGTGGGGAACGTACTGGTATCGGGTCATGCCATTTGGCTTGAAGAATGCTGGGGCAACCTTCATGAGGGCAATGACAACAATATTCCATGATATGATACACCAGGAAATCGAGGTGTACGTGGATGATATGATCGTGAAGTCTAGAAAGCAGTCTGACCATGTCAGGGATCTAAGGAAGTTCTTCCAAAGGCTTCACAGGTACAATCTCAAGCTTAATCCTACAAAGTGTGCTTTTAGGGTGCCGTCTGGAAAGTTGTTGGGGTTCGTAGTTAGCCGCCGGGGCATTGAACTAGATCCATCGAAAGTCAAGGCCATCCAGGAATTGCCACCTCCAAGGAACAAGACCGAGGTGATGAGTTTGTTGGGGAGATTGAATTATATCAGCAGGTTCATCGCTCAACTCACGACAACTTGCGATCCTATCTTCAAATTGTTAAAGAAAGACGCTGCGGTCAAGTGGACAGATGAATGTCAGGAGGTGTTTGTTAAGATAAAGGGGTATTTGTCAAATCCACTCGTGTTGGTCCCGCCAGAACCAGGGCGACCTTTGATTCTATATTTGACGGTTTTGGACAATTCATTCGGCTGTGTATTGGGTCAATATGATATGACTGGCAGGAAGGAGCAGGCCATATATTACCTCAGCAAGAAATTCACGTCGTATGAGGTTAAGTATACTCATCTTGAGAGGACATGTTGCGCCCTAACGTGGGTGGCATTGAAGCTGAAACATTATTTGTCATCTTATACTACCTACCTCATATCTCGCTTGGATCCATTGAAGTATATCTTTCAGAAGTCTATGCCCACAAGGAGGCTTGCAAAGTGGCAGATCCTGCTCACAGAGTTTGACATTGTCTACGTGACTCGAACTGCAATGAAAGCACAGGCCTTGGCGGACCATTTGGCCGAGAACCCGGTGATGAAGATTATGAACCTTTGAAAACTTATTTCCTCAATGAAAAGGTGATGCACATTGATGAGTTGGAACAAGTCGAGAAGCCGGGATGGAAACTTTTCTTTGATGGGGCTGCAAACGTGAAGGGCGTGGGGATATGAGCGGTTCTTATTTCTAAAACAGGGTAGCACTACCCTGTTACGGCTCAGTTTCGTTTTTACTGTACTGAAAACATGGCTGAGTACAAGGAATGCATTCTAGGTTTGAGGTTAGCTGTATGGGTGTCCAGGAAGTCTTGGTCTTGGGTGACTCGAACCTCCTGGTGCACCAAATTCAGGGAGAATGGGAAACATGGGATTTGAAACTCATACCATACAGACAATGTTTGCATGATCTTTGCCAGCGATTTCAGTCAATAGAATTCAGGCATATCCCAAGGATCCATAATGAAGTTGCCGATGCTTTGGCTCTTCTGGCGTCAATGTTACATCATCCAGATAAGGCTTATATTGACCCTTTTCATATTCAGGTCCGTGATTAGCATGCTTACTGTAATATGGTGGAAGAAGAACTTGATGGGGAGCCATGGTTCCATGATATCAAAGAATACATCAGGATGAGGGTATATCCGGTACAGGCAACAGGTGATCAGAAAAGAACAATTCGACGATTGGCAAGTGGATTTTTCTTCAGTGGAGGGGTGTTATACAAAATAACTCCAGATCTTGGATTGCTAAGATGCATAGATGCCAGACAAGCCACAATTATCATGACTGAGGTACACTCCGGAGTTTATGGACCGCATATGAGTGGGTACATTCTGGCAAAGAAGATTCTCCGAGTAGGTAATTACTGGCTCGCTATAGAGCGAGATTGTATCAGTTTTGTGCGCAAGTGTCATCAGTACCAGGTGCACGGAGATTTGATTCATTCCCCACCATCTGAATTGCATACAATGTCGGCACCATGGCCCTTTGTTGCTTGGGGCATGGATGTCATTGGGCCAATCGAGCCAGCAGCATCAAACAGACACAAGTTTATTCTGGTAGCCATTGATTATTTTACCAAGTGGGTTGAAGCAAAAACTTTCAAATCTGTGACCAAGAAAGCAGTGGTCGATTTTGTGCATTCAAATATCATCTGTCGGTTTGGGATTCCGAAGGTAATCATCACGGACAATGGCACTAACCTCAACAGTCATCTGATGATGGAGACCTGTCAGCAATTTAAGATTATATATCGCAATTCCACCCTATATCGCCCTAAAGCGAATGGAGCAGTCGATGCAGCCAATAAGAACATAAAGAAGATACTTCGGAAAATGGTGGAAGGGTCCAGACAATGGCATGAGAAGTTACCTTTCGCATTGTTGGGTTATCGCACTACTGTTCGCACTTTAGTAGGGGCCACTCCTTATTTGTTGGTGTATTGCAAGGAGGCAGTAATACCCGCAAACATTGAAATCTCATCCCTTTGGATTGTCGCTGAGGCAGAAATCGATGACGTTGAATGGGTCAAAACTCGCTTGGTGCAATTAAGTCTGATTGATGAAACGATATTGGCAGCAGTGTGTCACGAATTGTACCAACAGAGAATAGCGAGGGCATATAACAAGAAGGTACGCCCACGGGAGTTTGAAGTGGGTCAATTAGTGTTGAGACGTATCTTGCCTCATCAGGCTGAAGCAAAAGGAAAGTTCACCCCAAACTGGTAGGGACCATTTGTTGTAACTAGAGTGTTGTCCAATGGTGCGTTATATTTGACAGATGTAGAAGAGAAATGTGTAGAAATGGCTATCAATTCCGATGCAGTCAAGAGAAATGAGATAAGAAGAAAAACAATAAAAGAAAAGAGGGAAAAGCAAAAGAAAGAAAAAGAGAAGAAAGAGAAAAGGAAAAATCACAACAACAAAGTAATTTCTATGACATGAACTACATTCGACCTGATTCCTTTTAAGGATACGTAGGCAGCCTCACGGTTCGGTCTCATCAAAATAAAAGTCCAAAAGTCCCCATGCAAGAAACTGGGACGGAAGTTGTGATTGTTGTGAGAAACCTGATTCCAAAAGTTGTAATTTTAACATTTGAATTATTTTGAGCCTTTTATACCTTTTCTTTATAACCCTGTCCAAAAGCCCACATTACGGTCCAAAGAAAGACCTTTTAATCAGTCTTTGAGAAATGCCAAGTCGAGCAGGTAAAGGTAATTCATGTCGGGGCAACACTCTGGTTCAAGCAGGAAGAATAAAAATGAGAGAGTCTTATTGGTAAAATCCTTCACAGGCACCGTAAGGTGACGGGAGTTGAGAGAAATAAAATAAGAGAGTCTTATTGGTGAAAACCTTCACAGGCACCGTAAGACGATGGGAGTTGAGAGAAAAAAAATGAGAGAGTCTTATTGTTGAAAACGCTCACGGGCACCTTGAGGCGAAAGTGAGTTGAAAAGTCAACAAGTGAGAAAGTTCTGTTGGTGGAAAATTATTTCAAAGCACCGCAGGATGAACAAGATCAAGGTTGGGTAAAGTAATCAGGTCATGGAAATTCTGAGGCGACAAAGTACGACAACTGAAAGTTGATAGGTTGGACAGATGTGGCCGATTAATCCGAAATGCATGTCATGATCATTGGTACCGGCTGTTCCACTCAGATAAGTTTCTTGTTCTTTTTCCCTTTGTAGCAGTCATCTGGTTTTGGATTCTTCTTATCCTTAACCCACAAAGTCATTGCATTCCATTTTCTTTTGGGTTTATTTGTCTAAGATGTTTTAATGTCAGTCTTGTCCCAAGTAAGTGGAAAAGAGTTTCAAAGCTCACTACCAACTTCCAAAATTGCAAATCACGTGGTCAGAGCATACTAAAGACAGCATGATGTAAGGTGGGACACATGGGATCACCAGAAGTTTCACCGGTGGAATGAGTTGGTAATGTCATGGGAGATGCAAAGGTTCAGATAAAGGGGTCAGAGGTGTGAAACAACAACATAGGTATAGAACACTCGGTTCGTCAAAGGTTATGGGATTTGAAAGTCAATCAGAAAGTCAAAGTGGTTCAGGGCCAGTTCGGGAAAGCCATTCAGAACAAATAATGCAGTGGAAGGATCTTCAGTAAGAATGCCATCAGCTAACCACTACTTTTAACTGACAAAATTTTCTTTGATTGAAACAGGGGCAGGAAAATTCGTTTGTTTCGGAGAAACTCTCCGTAGGGGAAAGAGTAAGCGTCAAAACAGGTTTGACCATAAACTTTCAGGACCCTCCTGGAAAATGGGACCTAGTTTAAAGTTCAGAAATAGCATAATCTAGCATAAATGTATTGCAAAGGAATATAAGTTGGCTTCGAAGTTTGCATGTTCGAGATAGGATTCAATTAGGAGTTTCCAAGACCCTCCTGAATAATGGAACTTAGCTTTAAGATTTCGATTAGATAATAACATTTAGCGTAAGTCCTGTTGTAGGGTAGTATAATTCAGCCATGAAAGTTGTCACTCTTAAGATAAAACTTGACTCTTGATTTTCAGGACCCTCATAGATAATGGGGAGTAGTTTAAGACCCTTTTAGATAACAAGATTTAGCAGAAATCACACCTGTAGAAGACATAACTTAGATTTTAAAAATTGTCGTTTAGTTAAGAGTTGTCAGGACCTCCTGAATAATGGGATCTAGCTTTCAATTCTTAGTAATACTTGGTAATACGATTTAGTTTTACACTCACATCTATGCCCAGCCACCAAATTGGGGCAGAAAATCTTCTTTGTTCTTGTCTATTTTGTTGAAGTCCGGAGCCCGCCTGGAGAGCAAGGAAAACTTTCAAATGCAGAAGTCAGGAGCCCGCATGGAGAGCAGGGAATACATTCAAGTTTAGCAATCAGGAGCCCACCTGGAGAGCAGGGAATACATTCAAGTTTAGCAGTCAGGAGCCCGCCTGGAGAGCGGGGAATACATTTCAAGTTTAGCAGTCAGGAGCCCGCCTGGAGAGTAGGGAATACATTCCAAGTTCAATAATCAGGAGCCCGCCTGGAGAACAGGGAATACCTTTGAAGCCAGCAGTCAGGAGCCTGCCTGGAGAGCAGGGAATACTTTCAAGTTCAGCAGTCAGGAGCCCGCCCAGAGAACAAGGGAGCACAATTTAGGTTTTAGCTTTCAAATTCTATGTTTTGTCTATTTTGAAGTCAGGAGTCTGCCTGAAAAGCAGGGAATACTTTCAAATGCAGCAGTCAGGGGTCCGCCTGGAAAGTAGGGAATACTTTCAAGTTTAGCAGTCAGGAGCCCGCCTGGAGAATAAGGGAGTACAATTTAAGTTTTGGTTTTCAAAATTCTTATTGATATTCAGTAATGTGATTCGTTTTATACTTACACATGGGCCCATATACCCAAACTAGGGCAGAAATTTTCTTTGTTTTTGTCTATTTTGCTAAAGTCAGGAGCCCGCCTGGATAGCATATTCATGTTTTGAAGTCAGGAGCCCGCCTGAATAGCATGGGAATACATATCAAGTTCATCAGTCAGACATCCACTTGGAGAAAGGGAAGTTTACAATTCAAGGCGGCAACGAAGGAATTTTACCAAGAGAATACAAGACAACAAGGCAACAAGAAACACAAGAGCAAGTTTGAAGATCTAGATAGGATTTTGTAAAGCATAGATCATAGTCTAGTATAGCTTCTTTTATTTTTGACATGGTGTAATAAGGGATGCAGTAAGTAGTAGCAGCGACATCAATAGCGAAATCGCAGCTTCACGGTAGTCCCAGCTACCAAACATTCCTAAACTACACTGACCTGATTCCTTTTTATCCAAGGATATGTAGGCAACCTCGGAAGCAGGGTGCGGTCAAATCTTTCAAAAATGCTTCCCACGGAGTATTCAGACGGGCAAAAATTGCTCGTATCCGCTAACTTTATCTTTGCACGAAAACTCTTCGTGTTTCCGGGGAAAGAGGGGCAGCTGTGAGAACGTGGTTTTTGCCCTATATGAATTATTCCAACAAATTCAAAACAAAATAATTTCTTTCAGTGTTTGCAATTTTGGGAATTTTCGTGGCACTTTCTGTTAATTGTTTGCATTTTTTGTTTGCGCATTTTAATTAATGAAGAATAAAAAAAACGTATGTTGTAACTTTGCACTTTTCTTAAAAATTAATTAGTCATTTAATTGTTTTATAAAAATGGAAAAATCAAAAGAAAAAGGTAACTTATTTTGCATTTTTAATTGATTAGCTTCAAATTTGGGTATTCTTTCTTTTAATTTGGTATCTAATTATTTGTGGTAATATTTATTTAAAGTTAATTTATTTTACTTTGTAGGATAATTTTATCAAGAATTAATTTAGATTTTTAAGTTTTAATTTTGAAAACAAAAGAAAAGAGAAAAGGATAAGAATTTTTGACAACTTGTGAAAGAGACTAGAAATTGGGCTAATTTTGGTCTAAAAAGACTCAGCCCAAATGGATTCCTCACCCCTTACCCGGCCCAAAATCACCTTGACCCGGTCCAGCCTTCCCCTTTATCAAAACGACGCCGTTTCACTTGGGATGGATCTGAGCTGTCGAGGTTAATCAATCTAACGGCTCAGAAGCGAGGGAAATTTGATATATAAATGTCCGAAAAACCCTACCCCCCCTTATCTCCTTCATCAGACCCTCTTCATCCCCGCCGGAACCTTCTGCCGGAAATCGTCTCCGCCGGCGGCAAGACTCCAATCGTCCCCAAACTTACACCAAACTCTCCACCACCCCATCCCAGATCTCCGTTCAATTTCCTTCAAATATACCCAGAACCTCTCGAATCTCAGTTTATAGGTGGAAACCCTAGCGCCGCCACAGTTTCTCCGGTGGCGGCGCCGCCTCTGTTGAACCCCAAATTCACACCCTAGATCCCTCTCCGTCTCCACATCCCAAATCTCTAGCCCTTTACCCTCGAATTATATCCTAGTTCATCGAATCTCAGATCAAAGACTCAAGTCTTATGAACCATAATCTTGCTCTCTTTGTCAAGTTCAAGCTTCTGGGTCGATAATGGCTCGAAGTTTATGCCATGTCGACTTTTCTCTCGAGAACGAGTGACTGGCATGGACTTCGATTCATTTCGAAGCCCATCGGCCTCATGCAAGACCAAAACCAACAAGTCTGTTGAGAGATGCTTGCCTCCGTTAGTCAGTATGTATTTCTCCTCCTTTGTGTCATTTTTCTTTCTTTTCTGAATTTGGTTGAAATAGTT
The DNA here is from genome assembly GCF_000715075.1 of Nicotiana tabacum. Taxonomy (NCBI): domain Eukaryota; kingdom Viridiplantae; phylum Streptophyta; class Magnoliopsida; order Solanales; family Solanaceae; genus Nicotiana; species Nicotiana tabacum. Next base: position 92,917,613 of record NC_134099.1, on the reverse strand, counting down.
CATTGAGAATATAATTGGGGCCAAATACTCTTAAGTCGTTTGTTCGTTGTTTTGTTTGATTCACTTGTCTGGTTCATAAGTTTCCAATTGTTGCTGGTTTGATTAAGTGTTTCATTTTGTTTTGCTTGAATCATTTGAGGTCTCTGAGACTCAATTCTTTTCCCTCCCTGTATCTTTTTTTGTTTGGCACAAACAACCCTGTTCATTTGAGCCTCAGTGCTCGTTGACTAATGGTCTGAAGTTTGTGGGTTTGGGCTATAGTACTCAGGCCCATGGATTGGGTGGAGTTTTATTTTAAGTCGACCCAGTTGGTTTCCTAGAGTAAATAATCAGGGTTCGAGGGGTAGTCTAGGCAATTGGCCTAAGGAATCTTGAGTGTAACTGAATGGGAAGCTTCCAGGAAGCTGGGGTAGGGATTAAAGTGAATTTCTAGAATTTAATCTAGGGACACTTAAGCAAAAAATAAAAATTCAAAAGGGGGCAAAGTGCAAGCTAAGTTTGCCCTAGTAACTTGCCTATAAAAACAGTTTTTCTTGCCTTTCAAGGCAGACCTAAGAGACTTGAAAGAGATAAAAATTCTGAGAAAACAAAAACGGCTGAGAATTCTAAAACTGCACTGATTTCCAGCATATTTCTTTGATAAAAACTAATCAAATTTTGTATCAGTTGGGGATTTCTGATCTTCTTCATTAGTTAAAATCTCTGAAAGTTTCACATCTTGCACCTGGGTTGGGAGATGGTTTGATTTTTGGTTTTTCTGGGTTTCAAGCTATTGTGAGGTCACTGTTGCATTAATACTGCTGTGCTTTTTGTTCTGCTGTTATCTACTGCTTCTTCACCTCTTTTCCCTTTCAATTTCCAGGTATGCTTTTGAAACTTGGATGGAACTAAAACTTGATTGAGTTGTGTATTAAGATCTGTGATCCAGTTGGTTTCAAATGAAAATATCAGTCCCTGTTGTGTTAAATTCTACCCTGTTGTCATTTATGTTTTAGTTTAGCTTCTTATGCGCATTTCATTGTGTTTTAAGGCTTGGATCTGAGTTTTTTTAAATGTAGTTGATTTAAAGCTATTTAGGTCTCTTAATGTGTATTAATTAAAGACTATGGTCTAATTTAATTAGCAATAATTGTCTGGTTGTTGGATTGTGTTTTGTCACAACCATGGTTTGAATGTAAGTCAATTTAGACTTTGTTCTAACAAATTCGGTACAGGTTGCGCTCTTTTTCAATCTTGTTTAAGTTTGTTCTTGTATAGTTTGAGGTCTAGATCCCGGATTGTATGACTTATCACGTAATCCTGCTTCTATTCATGCAATGAGTTCTGAACATGTTTTACATTTGGTTTAAGGATTGTTAGCACTCGTCCAAATCCAGAATTTCCTTGAATGATAATTGGCTTCAAGTATATTTGTTGAATCATGTTTTGGGCCATCATCATTGGCCTAATTACAATTGCCTTCATTTCGTAACTAGGCTGCCCAGTTGGGCTTCCCTTTGAGCCTAGTTACCTCTCATGTAGAATCAGTAGTAAGGGGAAACTATAATTGGGTTTCAGGCCGGGCTAAGCTTTAGGTTAGAGATAGTGCAGGTTCTGCATTTTTTTGTTTCTTGTTGATTAAGCGGATTAAGTTCAAACCTTAGGTTAAAGTAATTATAACTTCTTCCAGTATTCTCCTCAGATTTAATTAGGCTCTTTGTCAACAGTTGAGGTGTGTCATACTTAGCAAAAATATAGTTAGGACCCTTAAGGGTTCAATCTTAAATTTCCCTTAAAATCGAATTCGAGGCTTGTCGTGACCAACAAAAACTTTAAATGCACGACCTTTATTTAATTAATGGGTTTGTTTTCTTTCGAGGTGTGCCATTAGCAAACTTTTCATGGCCCTCGCAAACTTAAAAACGCATAGTTGCTTTAGGCGCGTATTTTAATAATATTACCTTCCTAAACTCGGGTGTGCATTTCATGTGACCCAAATCAAATCTTAAAATGTTGAATAAAATATATTCCGGATTGCGGGTGCATTTCATGTGGCGTGGTCCAAAGACATGTTTTAAACGGCGTTCAATCTACTTCAAAATGGAATCAAAGCGGTTGAAAGTTAAAATTTGCACATAGGTTCATAATTGTTTAAAATCAGATAATTAAGTTGAATATAACAGTTAAGAGACCGTGCTAGAACTACGGAACTCGGGAATGCCTAATACCTTCTCCCGGGTTAACAGAATTCCTTACTCGGATTTCTGGTTCGCGGACTGTTGAACCGAGTCAATCTTTTCCTTGATTCGAGATTCAACCGGTAACTTGGGACACCATAAATCTCCCAAGTGGCGACTCTGAATCTTTTAATAATTATCTCGTTTAGATTGTCCTTTAATTGGAAAAACTCCTTTACGCCCTTTCGGGGAGTAGTAAAGAGGAGGTATAACAGTGCCATCTACTAACCTTTGCATCCCACACCGGTGCAATGTCTCATGAAGTGGCTTCTCAATAGTGGTGCTGGCGAGACCTATACTCGCCAAATTTTTCACCCAGCCACTTCTTTATCTTTTTCTGCTTCTTCTTCATCGTTTTCTACTTCTAGATCCTTGAAGACACCATTTGGAAGATCGGGATGAGGCCCCCGAGGAAATGGTTCTCGAAGATGTTTTTTTCGAGGATATGCCCCCGAGAGTAAATTAGACTTTTAGCTGTTATTTTTTGCTTCTTTGTAAGGACCCTCCATGGGCTTTTGTAATCATGTGTAAGGACCCTTCGTGGGCTTTTGTAATCATTTTTTATTAATACAAAAATATTTCTTTAATTTGTCTTTGATTTGTGCTGGATTTTCCCTTATTTGCGTTTGTGAAGAATCTGAGCACATGACTCTGCCGATCGGTCCAAATATCGGGCCCGGGCATAGGTATTCCCTCGATTCCTGATTGGTTAATATGATATTCCCTGGAATCCTTTGCCGTTCCTCGGACTGAACCCGGATTGAATTGATATAAACTTAGGCCGCTGGGATCCCCGACTTCGAATTGAATGAGAATAGGGCTTCAAATTTTAGAATGCAGTTTAGCCTTTTAGGCCCTGTTGATAGTCCTCGAGGGAGAATTTGCTCAAACGTCTGAGAATAAAGATAGCCCTAAGACTTTCACAGACAGTCCCCAAGTGAGAGTTAGCTCGAGCTCAGGCCGCTTAAAAAAACTTGATTTGAACTTAGAGTGATGATACCCTAAGACGTTATAGATAGACCCCAGATGAGGATACGCCTGGACTCGGATGGCCCCTAGACTAAAGCAATTGAGAGAGCGTTTCACTTGATCTGTAGGTGAAGACAGCTCTTAGGCTTTATTAGTAATTCTCGAGTGAGAACTGGCTCGGGCTCAGGTAGCTCGAGGGCCAAATAATTGGGTGGATGACCTGCACTTGCAATAGCAAAAATCCTCGAGATAGGGCACCACCTCGAGGTTAGGTTTATACGAATGTCTCCTTAGAGCTTATTTTTTGTTTTGACAGAGATCCTCGAGATCGGGCACCATCTCGAGGTTTAGAATGATATTGATAGCTCCTTAGAGCCTATTTTGATTTTGACATAGATCCTCGAGATCGGGTACCATATTGAGGCTAGGTTAATATTGATGGCTCCTTAGAGCCTATTTTCATTTTGACATAGATCCTCGAGATCGGGTACCATATCGAGGCTATGTTGATATTGATGGCTCCTTAGAGCCTATTTTCATTTCGACACAGATTCTCGAGATCGGGTACCATCTATGGCTAGGTTGATGCCTGGGTTTTTAATCCCTCGAACTCCGTACGTCAGTGTTAATCGTACGACATGGTCATGAAATGATCAAGGTAATCCTGCCGGTACATCTCCCCGAAAGCGATAATGGCCTAGTCGGAATTAATTGGCCTTGTAGGTTAGGCGGACAACCGCCGCTTAATCTATATATGAGTTTATTTCCTTCTTCTCTGAGGATTTTGCTATTTGAGCCGCTATCCCTTTTCGTAGAGTTCGTTTTCCTTGCATCAACTTTTCCATCATTTTAATTCAAAGTTTTCGCCTGAGTTTTCATTTTCCTCCTCTTTATTTATTATAGCCATGGTTTCCACGCCTAAATACATTCACCAAGAAGAGGAGGGTTCCGCTTCTTCTTCTCGCTCAATCGGTGGTACACCTCCGGCATCTGGCGAGCCAATCTCTAGATGCTTTGCCTCGAGGAGGGAGCTTTAGCTAGAGAGGCCTCCCAATGTCGAAGGCCATTAGAATCATGCATCACAATTTACTTCATCAATAGGAGAGGAACACCTCGAGGTAGTGAGGAAAGATTGCGGATGGGGAGAAAAGGTGGTACTGCAGGTACCCTCTCCAGAAGAGAACATTACGATTCATACAGAGGGGTGTTTACACGTATACACGTACCCTTTCACATTGGGTCCTATCGATAGAGTTGTGCTTGACTTCTGTTGAAGATATCGGGCTACCCTGGCACAGGTTTACCCGTTGTTTTGGAGGATAGTGCTGATGATGAGGTTCTTTGCGGAAGAATCCGGGCTCGAGTTCACCCTTAGCCATCTCATCAGATTGTGCCGACCCTTTTATTGCCGAGTCCTGTTAGCTTTGTGATGCCGATCCACCAGACCCTTCGTTGTTGATGATGAAGAAAATGGGGACCGAGGATGGATGAACCGATTCATCCGAGTAAGGACTATCGATATTATCCCTGTGGAGTTCCTGCCGTTTCCCGAGAAATGGAATGTCAGTCGTAATTGGTACACTTGTGTTTTTGTTGCTTTTGCTCATGATAGAGACGGATTCTGTAAAGATGCTTTCTTTTTTTCTTTTTGTAGTAACCCTGTAGGTGCCATACGAGGTTCTCGACTGGAGGATTGGGCCTTGAAGCTAGCAGCTCGTTCGTCCTATGACGAGCGTAAGTGGCGAGATCTATCCAAGGGTAGATGTGAGGCGAAACACCACGATACGTGCTGTGTGATTTGATTTCTTTGGAGGGAACTCTGTGTGTACTAACCTCATCACCGTAGGTATTAGAGAGTTTCTTGAGGTGAGATCGTTCTCCCTCGGGGAGGAGGAGGGGTCGTCGGCTTCAGGACTAAGGAGTAATAACAAACAGAAGGAACCCTCGCAGGGCGAAGGCGCTCATAGCGAGGTAAGTCCTGCCTAGAGGCCCATAGAAAATGTCTTGACTGAGCCTGCAACACTCGAGGCTTCCAGCCTTGGAAAAATGGTTCCTCCTTTGCCATCGTCTTCTTTTCCCGCCGAAGGTACTTCGAGGGGTGTTCGAGGCCAGGGGACTCCTAGCTCAAGTGAGGTATCGAATGATCACATTCCTATTGGGAGTGGTTCTGCTGGGGCCGATGAAACCAGGCCGGTAGGTGTGCGTTTGATCTTTGAAGAGGCTCATCGGCTCTGTTCCGTGGTGAGTTTTGGCTGATTGTATCAGTTTTCAATTTTACACTCCTATTTTCTTATTGAGCTCTTTTTTTTATAGGCCTTTAACAAGCTCAAGTCCGAGGTTCTCCACTGTGAAGCCAGGTTGAGGAAAGCCTTGGATGGGGAGAAATCCCTCAGGCTTCTTTGTGATAAGAGGGGAGATGAGTTCGTGTGCCTGCGGTATGAAGCGAATCGGAGCTTGAACTACGAAAGCCACCTTAAGAAACAGGTACCCTTTGCTTCGAGGGAATGCGTGCTTCTTCTTCTATCCTCGGGGATTAATATGTTGATATCTCAATTGCAGAGCAAGGCAGAGGATTTGGAACGCCTTTGGGGAGAGGTCGGCCAGGCCAAGCATGAGTGTAGCGAGATAAGGGCTCAGATAGGTGCCCATGTTGCGTCCAAGAAGAATGCTCTGGCCAAGGTTTCTGCCTTTGAGGTACAGTTTTGGAACGCCCGTGAAAAGAGCTTGGTTGAGACGAGTAGGATTGCAAAGCTCGAGTTTGATCTGTTGGAGATGAAGGGCGAGGTCATGGACGCTCGGGCGAAAGCTGAAGAGATTCGGTCTAAGGCCGACAAGAAAATGGCCGTCTATTTAAAAGACGTTGTTGATGCTCGAGCTGAGCTGAGAGGAGTTTCCGATCGAGAGAGCAGAAGCAATAAAGATGCCCGGTGCAAATCTCGGAGGGAAACCCTCGAGGAGATCCATTCTAGGGGCTTTGATCTCTTGGAAGAGATAAAGCAGGCAAAGGCAGACGAATATGATACCAAGTTCCTCTTGTCTGATGCCGAAGATAATGAGGAAGGGGCTGACAGGGCCGCAGTCCTCGAGGGGGAGACAGACTAAGCCTTTTTTCCCTTTTGATTCTTTGTACAGTGTTCTTAGAGAACTTTGTAAATGGAGCTTTGTATTTTTTCATGTATATGTATAAAAGGAATTTTTTTGGTCTTATCCTTCATTCGAGGCAGAACCCTTGGGTTTGCAAATCGTCCCTGAGGCTTGTTGGGCTAGCCCGTAGGCACTTACGCATTTTCCCTTAGGCATTTTTAGTCAACTTGTTTCGGGCTCAGTCTCCGAGTTGGATTTCGACTCGAGCTCATTGACCCTTATGTTTCTGAATTTTGGGCTGACGATAGTGTCTCTTACGCGTTGGGTTGGTACAACCTCTAATGTGGGCTGGCGACAGTGGCTCTTACGCATTGGGTCAGTACGACCTTTAATGTGAGCTGGTGATAGTGGCTCTTACGCATTGGGTCGTTACGACCTTTAATATATGCTTTATTTTCCCTCGTTAGAGATTTTTTGAAGTTTTTGTGTTCTCCTGACTCTTCGACGGCTCAATGAGAGCCTCGATTGCGAGCTGTTATGTAGCGATAAATGAGCACCTCGGGAGGTTTCGCTCGATGGCTGAATTGTTTCAAAGCCTGTTTGTTTGGAACTGATATGATCAAATCTCTTTTGCTCATGATGAGGGTAGCCTGATTAACTGGTTCTTTTCGATATTTTTTCGGAGTAATTGAAGGCCTGTGATTTTATAGCAATGGTCGGGTGTCCCCGAGTCACGTGAGTTTGGCTCGTACAGCCTTACGATCGTATTCATGGTATTTAGCCTTAGCCTTTCAGTCCCCGAGTGAAGTAGTTTCGGCATCTATATCGAGGGTATTCCTTTTTAGAGGTCTTATAAGTTCGGATATATAGCCTTAACTTTAAAATCAGGATTATGCCTTTTGTAAGGTCTTACAAATTTTAACATACATTACTTGAGGTCTTATAGATAAGTTACTTGGTACAAGTATGGTTCATGCCTGGATTATGCCTTTTGTAAGGTCTTACAAATTTTAACATGCCTTTCTTGAGGTCTTATAGATAAGTTACTTAGTACAAGTATGATTCATGCCTTGTATGAGGTCTTACAGGTAAGTTACGTGGTACAAGTATGGTTCATGCCTTGCTTGAGGTCTTATAGATAAGTTACTTATTGCTTGAAAGGAAAACAGTCGACGACAGTCCTCGAGACGTCGATAGTCTTTTTGGCTCTGGAGCTATTCTTTGTAAACTTGGTATTGCCTCATTGAGGGATTTTGAGCTCGAATGTTTCTAACCCGGAGGTCATATGGCTTCGAGCCTGTGATGTCAGTCCATGAGTTATTGGGAACGTTTCGGCTCTGGAGCCATTTCTTGTAGAGAATAGCAGACTTCTTTGAAGCATAAAGTTTTTCGATGGAGGAGAAAATATTCTTTGATTACTTGGCACAAGTATACACGTTTTCGTTGTCAAGGGCTCGATTGTACTATGTGGACACGGTTTGTTCGACCGTTTGGCCCGATACATCATTTTCCTATTGAGACCGTTTTTGGCTCATCTTGGCTTTCTCGAGAAGGTGATCTTTCAAGGGGATGCCCCCCAGTGTTCGAGGTTGATTGAAGAGGAGCCTTGAACACTTTGTAAAATTCTCCTTAGGTAGCACATAAATGTTTCCTCATTAAAAACCTTGTCGGTAAAAACCTTATTGGGATAAAATGCGATCGAAGAAAAAGAGTACAATATAGGCTTTGAAACCTTAAGGTCTTCGAGCTAGATAGCGCTTCGACTGTTCTGATCGGACATTTGCACGAAGGTTAGTGTAAGATGTAAATAAAAAGGGGGATGGTCATACCTTAGTGGCGATGGCGCTTTTGAGCCTCGATATGTTTCCAACGTTTTCTCCAAGGACGCGACACAGTCGTTTGCTTGTTTTATTAGGGTATAGCCGAGAATGTGTCTCATGATTTCTATTTCACTATTTGCTTATCCCGTGGCTCCTTCGATGTCGAAGGCATCGATGCCGGTGCTACGTCGTGCACTGCAAACATCTCTCTTTTTGCATGTTATTCCCGTACACATTTTTTATTCTGTCCTTTGTTGGAAACTTCATCATTTGATGAAGGGTTGATAGCACTACTCTTATGTAGTGTATCCATGGCCTTCCGATCAAGCGTTGTACCTCATGTCTCCATCGATAACATGGAATTTGGCATTTCGTGTTGCTTCGGCCACGCTGACCGGGAGGGTGAGATCCCCTTTGGTTGTCTCGCTCGCTATATTGAATTCGTTGAAGACTCGAGAGGCGGGCACGACCTGGTCAAGCAGTCCGAGCTTCTCGACGACCCTTGACCTGATAATGTTAGTCGAGCTGCCTGGATCCACAAGCACACGTTTAATTTGAAATGTATTCACAAGAAAATAAATTACCAATGCGTCGTTATGAGGCTAAAACAGGGTCTCGATGTCCTCATTGCTGAACGTGAGAGTGTCCTTGGGTATGTAACCTCGAGTTCTCTTTTCCCTGGTGATGGATATTTTTATTCTTCTGATAGTGGGTTCCTGTGGGATGTCAACTCCCCCAAGAATCATGTGGATGATATGTCATGGTTCATTTGTTTCGTTCTTCATGTTTGCCTCTCTTTCCCGGAACTGATTTTTGGCTCGGTCACTAAGGAACTCTCGGAGGTGCCCTTTGTTGAGTAGCTGGGCCACTTCTTCTCGGAGCTGTCTGCAATTTTTGGTCTTATGACCGTGTGTGCCATGGAATTCGCACACTAAGTTGGGGTCCCTCTACGACGGATCCGATAGTACAGGTCTTGGCCACCTGGTGTCTCTAATTTTACTGATGGCGAATACGATGCCTGAAACGTCAACGTTAAAGTTGTATTCAGACAGGCGGGGTGCCTCCATCGGTTCTGTGTGCCTGTTGAATTCGACTCTACTCATGAGTCCCCAAGGGTTCTGACCTCGGTCTGTTCTTCGATCATTTCGGGGCATGTTACGCCTTGGGGCGTTTCTCCTATATTTGGTGTATGGTTGGTACCTTTCCTTGTTTGACTTTGGCTTCTTTGCCAGGAATCTTCTTGGATATACCAAGCCCAAGAGGGCTCCCAGTTGGTCGTCCTTGACCTTAATCTTCAACTCATATCGGTTGTGGGCATCCGACCAAGTCACGGCGGGGTATTCAACCAAATTCTGCTTCAGCTGCTTCGAAGCCACCGAGCTTCGTTTGTTCAAGCCTTGGGTGAAGGCTTGTACTACCCAATCATTAGAGACTGGTGTTAACCATTCACTCCATTTGAAAGCGAGATACGAACTCCCGCAGCATCTCGTTTTCCCTTTGTTTGATTTTGAAAATGTGGGATTTCCTTATAGCCACCTTGATGGCACCGACATGTGCCTTTATGAAAGAATCTGCCAACATGGCAAATGCGTCTATTGAATTCTGAGCTAGGTTGTGATACCACATCTTGGACCCTTTTGAAAGTGTTTCTCCGAACTTCTTCAACATGACGGATTCGATCTCGTCGACCTTCAGGTCATTTCCCTTTACGGCTGTGATGTGCTCGTTAGGGTCTGAGGTTCCATTGTACTTCGTTAGATCGTACATTCTGAATTTTTTCTTTATGGGCTTTGGAGCGGCATCTGATGGGAATGGTTTTTGTTCGAATTCTTTGAATCAACACCCTTCAGGATCGGGGGTGCGCCCGGGATCTGGTCGACCCTCGAGTTATAGGTCTCTACCTTTTTGTCGTTGGATTCTATCATTTTTTTGCCCGATTCAATCCTCTTTGTGAGGTCCTCAAGCATCTTCATAATAGCGGGGTCGATGTTGACCCATTGTTACTCGATCTTTCCAATACCTGTTCGGCTCGAAGAGCCGTTTTCGGTGTTGCTATGCTTGGAGATTTTTTATGGCTTTGCAGTTGAGCAATCACCAGCTATTGTGCCTGTAACATTTCCAAAATAACATGAAGGCTAACCTCTTGTTCCTCTCGAGCTAGGGTTTTCTGAGCTTCTTGTTGGTCTCCTAGTCGTACGCTTCTGTTAGTGTGGGAGCTTATACCGACGTGTTGAGCATCATGTGAGACCACATCCGTGGGGATTGGCTTTGGTGCGTCCTCAGGGTTTCGTGGTGGTACACCAATACCTGGAACAGCTACACCATTTTCTCCATAGTCTTCAAGACCATTGTTTTTACATGCATTTACTGAGTTAGACATTTTGACCTGAAATCAAAGATTCTTGGACAAGAAAAAGCGTGAAAGATAACTTGCGTTACGTGTTAAACCAGCAAGAAAACAATTACTATTATTTTTAGCCCCACGGTAGGTGCCAAACAGCTTACCTTGAAGTTCTAAAAATATGTGATCTATTTTTATGCTAGTTATTAGATAATAGATGCTAAGTGTGAAACTAGGAAACAAGGTAAGAACTTGAAAGTAGTGTGTTTAAGTAAACCGAGTGGCTGAGAATTGGGGCCTCGGCCAGGTTATACGGGGCCTCGAGGTCGATCTAAGTTCTAAGCTATGATCGGCTGATGAAGCTCTAACAGTATTAAAAGCTTTGATGAAGGCTCTTTATGACCAATAATGAGTAATAAATGAAGAACAATTAATAGAACGCAATACATGTAAGCAATAAATGTAAGTAATAAAATCAAGAGAATATGTTTAAGTTAGAAGACAGAGAGAATGTTCTTGTATTGAATGTTGTTAGTGATATTGTATCCCGTGCAAAAAATAACAAGGGTCCCCTTTATATAGAAGGGGAAATTCCAACATAGTACATGTGCATTTATTACAAAGGTATATGGCTGGTACAACCGCTTAATGCCACGGTGCGGGCTTGAACTAACCCAATAGACTTGGTCAGCTTTAGTCACGTGCCTAGGGAAGTTCTCGTTAGTCCATCATAGATGTTGATTTGCACTGCCTCAAGGTCGATCATTGAGAACCCTCGGGGTCGAGCCCCGAGCTAAAATTCGAGCCTTCTGGGGGCGATCTTTACGAGGTTCCTCAACGGTCACGAAATCGGACCGTTTGATTTTTCCCGTATATAGTAGGGTCCCTAGAGGTCCACATGAAGAAGTTCAAAAGAAGAAGTTGTGGTATGGTTCTATGGGGGAAAGCAAGTCTAGATTGCCTGGCCATGGGACAAATAGAGCAGACAAAAGGTTGCTTAGTTGAGAATTGAATAGGAATGAAGGATATCTCCCTTATCTTTACAAAAAGGGACATATCCCAATCTATAATGCCACAGTAAGTCAACTTGATTCATATTAGACAAGAAATAATGTGATAAAATGCACTAAGTTTTATTACCAATGGAACTATTTACAATTGAGTGTGAACTGCAAGTGGAAACATTTATAGGTGAATCAGAATGTTGGCACTGGAAGCTATTTACATCAGAGGTCTTAGACAAAGCAGAATCTGAAAGAGACAAAGAGACAGGTGAAGTTGAGCAGGAGTTCTTCAAACAACTTGAACACAAGAGGTACAAGCCATCCTTGGCCTTACCAATCTCCAGAGGCCTCTTCATTGAAGCGGCCTGCAAGTAGACATAGAAAGTTAGAAAAAGCTACTAGACCTTTGAACTGAGAAGCTAAAGAATGTATTGAAATAAGATTGTATTTGAAAGAAGGAACATAAAGGATTCTCTGCAAGATAATGTTTGGTGCAAGAGTAACTGTTCCAATCTCAGTGACTTTAACTCTATAGCCATTTGGTAAAGTGATCAACATAGGATACATTAAGGTTTTAATGTCAGTAAATAAGGATTTGTTGAAGGTCATATAATTAGAATCCCCTGATTCTAGAATCCAAATGTCAGCTCTTGACTTAAAGCATTTACATGACAACAGTCCAAAATCAACAGAAAGAACAAATACAGAACAAGCTAAAATACCTGCAAAATTCACATTTCCACCATTAGTGTTATTTTTTAAGTTATCTCCAGCTGAGCTAGTCTGAAAATGCTGGAGTAGAGTCACCAATTGTCCATATTGCTCTTTAGTAAGACTGACATTAGAGTTGTTGCTTTGGGTATGCATTTCCTCACCACTAACATGAAAAGTGCCAACTGGAGTGCTATGTACATTTGTTACAGTTTTCTTGCCTTTATTATACTTAGGGTTGTGATTGAAGTCTTGAGGATAACCGTGGAGCTTGAAGCATTTGTCTTTGGTATGACCAGCACGCTTGTAGTAATCATAAAAAGGACGATGTCTGCAAGTAGAGGAGTAGTTATTTGGAGAGTAATTAATTCTGAAATTATTGTTATGCATAGGTGCCCTGTTCAGGCCACTATGTGTAGGGACATTGGTATTTAGAGAGACAGATTCCATCACGAGCTGATTTTGCGATTTCACTTCTCTTTGTTTTTCCTCATGAATGAGCAAAGAAAAGGCCTGTGACATTGAGGGTAAAAGATTCATCATAAATATACTGCCCCGCACTGTGGTGTATACCTCGTTCAATCCCATAAAAAACTAGATGAGTCTTTTGTCTTGCTAAGATTTGTGGATATTTTCCGTAGCCCCACAGGTACATTGGCAAGTGCACTGTGATTTGGCACTTATCATGTTTAATTCCTCCCAAAGTTTCTTCATTTTCGTATAATAACCAGTAATATCAAGAACACCTTGAGTTAAATCATTGATTTCCTTTTGGATTTGATACAATTTGGTACCATTCGTTTGGTCGTACTTGTCCTCTAACTCTTTCCACAGCTCGAAGGCATTACTAGCATATTCGACACCATCAGCAATGTCTCTACACAGAGAATTCAGAATCCAAGAGATTACCATATCATCGCACCTCTCCCTTTGACGGAATTGTAGGGAATCTAGGTCTGGGCGTTTGTATTCTCCAATAATAAATCCTATTTTATTTTTGATTGATAGAGCCCTAAGAACACTTCTCCTCCAGGATCTGTAGCCAATGCCGTTGAAAGGAGCTGTGACTAACATTACACTAGTGTTATCCGACGGGTGCATGTAGAAAGGGCAACTCAAATTGACTCCAGAGTCGACGGGATTGGAATTGCCCGATTCTACTTCAGTTTCATTGCTTGGATCAAGGATTGCCATGAGAAATAATGTCAATTTGTCAAAATGAAGCGAGAAGAAGAAAATATCGGATCGAGGAAATTGGGGCAAAAATGGAGGCGATGACTGTATCTTTAGAATCCAAAAATTGAGAAGGGAATAGCTAGTAGAATACCTCGCTTTGATACCATGAAAAGATTGAGAGGTGAACAACAATGATGGAGCTCAAACTTGAGCTCCAATGGTGGAACCCTAGAAGCTTCTCGAAGGAGAGAGAGAATGAGAGAAGGATGAGAGCAAAATGAATTGATTAAAACTGAAAAAGTTATCAATACAAGATATACATATATATACACGACACGTGACCCACATGTGAGTGCACTAACTAACAAACAAAGAAGCTAACTAAGCTAATGTTTACCGTGAAAATGGTAATAACAATTAAATTTGATTATGAGGTTCTAAAAATACGTGATCTATTTTTATGCTAGTTATAAAGCAATGGATGCTAAGTAAAAGGTTAGGAAACAAGATTAAAGCTTAGAGACGATGTAATAATCGAACCGAGCGACTGGAGGTCAGGGCCTCGAGCTGTCGACTATAATGCCACGAGGTCGAGTCGGGTAACCGGCTTAGAGCGATCGATGGGGGACTAACAATTATGAAAGCTAAAGTGATGACTCTTTATGTCCAATAATAAGCAATAAATGAAGAACAATAAATAGAACACAACGAATGTAAGCAATAAATGGAAGTAATGAGATCAAGGGAATATGTTAGAGAGCAGAGAGAATGTTCTTGAGTATTTAGTATTGAGCAACAGGTATCTACAAATGACAAGGATCCCCTTTATATATGAGGGGGAATCCCAACATAGTACAATAAACATTAATTACAAAGATATGGAGATGATACAACTGGTTAATGCCTTGATTCGTACAAAGACTAGTCCACTAGACTTTGTCAGCCCTATTTATGCGCCTTGGGAACTCCCCACTTTCTCTTCGTAACCGTCGGTCTGTACTGCTCCGAGGTCGAGCGTCGATGACCCTCGAGGGATGAAACTCGACCGTGGTCTCGAGCCTTCGAGACGTGCTTTCGAGGCGTCGTAACAACGAAAGATTGGACCCTCCAATTTTACCATATACAACTAACTAACATACTTAATAGTGTTTACACATATAATTAAAACAATATCGCAATACCAATCAAGTACATAAATTTTAACTATTCAATATTTACGACAATATCACTGTGCGCCTATAACAATTGGAATTTGTAAATGATCATAAATTTGTGCCTAAATGAATAACCGCTTCTTAAAGACGTAACATAAAGTTAAATTTAATCAGTTGAAATATGTTTTATGATAAGTTTGATATAACGGATGGCAATAAAAATGTAGGCTCATTGTACTGGCTCATGTTGATCACTTGACTGCAATCGATTAAATTAAAGAAAATATATGCTTCTGCGTACAAGTGGGATCTGGGGAGGGTAGTATGTACGCAGACCTTACCCCTACCCCAAAGGGGTAGAGAGGCTGTTTCCGAAAGACCCTCGGCTCAAGATAATAAGAAAAACCAGAAAAACAAAAGGGGAGAATATTAGTTTCACCATAAATATCATAGGAAAAATAGGAACCTAAAATGCATAAGAAAAATACAAGACAGAAATGATGGCTAGTAAATAGATCTAGCACCGAAAAGAGAAAATATTAAGACACGACAATGCCCCTAGTAATTTTCGATTAAAACCTTACCAGACTAGGCTCACAATGGAACAAAGTAACGCAAGACTCAACTAGCTCCTAGCCTACAACTGTAATACTCGACCTCCACAAATTTCTATCAAGTGTCATGTCCTCGGAAATCTGAAGTCCCGCCATATCCTGCCTGATCACTTCTCCCCAATACTTCTTAGGCCGCCCTCTACCTCTTCTCGTGCCCTCTATAACCAGCCGCTCACACCTCCTCACTGGAGCATCTGGGCTTCTCCTCATTACATGCCCGAACCATCTGAGCCGCGCTTCTCGCATCTTGTCATCAATGGGAGCCACGTGCACCTTCTCCCGAATATCATCATTTCTAATCTTGTCCATCCTGGTGTGCCCGCACATCCACCTCAACATTCTCATTTCAGCTACTTTCATCTTTTGGATATGTGAGATCTTAACAGGCCAACACTCTGTCCCATACATCATGGCCGGTCTAACCACCGCTTTATAGAACTTACCTTTGAGTATTGTTGGCACTCTTTTGTCACACAAAACTCCGGAGGCTAACCTCCACTTCATCCATCCTACCCCAATACGGTGTGCGACATCTTCATCAATCTCTCATCCCCCATGGATAACAGACCCAAGGTACTTGAAGCTTCCTCTACTTGGGATAACCTGTGATTCAAGCCTCACATCCACGCCCACTTCCCTCGACTCAGTGCTGAAAATACACTCCAAGTATTCCGTCTTCGTTCTACTCAGCTTGAAACCTTTAGACTCAAGAGTATGTCTCCAAACTTCCAGTTTCTCGTTAACACCGGTTCGTGACTCATCGATCAGAACTATGTCATCGGCAAATAGCATGCACCATGGCACCTCCCCCTGTATATGGTTTGTTAACGCATCCATCACCTGGGCGAATAAGAATGGACTGAGCGCAGAGCCTTGGTGTAACCCCATTTCAACCGGAAAGTGCTCAGAGTCGCCTCCTACCGCCCTAACCCGAGTCTTAGCCCCATCATACATGTCCCTAATCGCCATAATATAGGGAATCGACACACCTTTTGCCTCCAAGCATCTCCATAAAACTTCTCTAGGAACCTTGTCATACGCTTTCTCCAAGTCAATAAACACCATGTGCAGATCCTTCTTTCTCTCTCTGTACAATTCCACCAACCTCCTAACAAGGTGTATAGCTTCTGTGGTTGAACGACCCGGCATGAACCCGAACTGGTTGTCTGATATAGACACTGTCATCCTCACCCTTGCTTCAACGACCCTCTCTCATACTTTCATGGTATGACTCAATAATTTGATACCCCTATAATTATTACAACTCTGAATATCACCTTTGTCTTGTACAATGGGACCACCGTACTCCACCTCCACAGTAATTTTAAAAGATACATCCACTATGATATTATGTCACACTGTGTCACCCATCAAGTCACATTCATCTCTAATTTGATAGTGTAAAAACGTTATAAAATAATGTATAAAAATTAAATTATATCCAAATATATTTACATAGGCTAAATGTTGTTAAGAACTCTCATTTTCTTTTCCTTTTGCCCCTCTTATATTTTGCTTTCAAGCCTTAATCATTTGGTTGTACCTGATTAATTTCAAACCTTCACTAAAGCTCGAGATATATAGTACTGTAGGGCCTGTGGCTAGAAAATTAATAAATTTATGCACTGATGGATGAAGAGAAAGCAGGACTTATGAAGAAAGCCCCTAGTAACCAGTTTAATAAATTTACCAGCAGAGGCGAATTCAAGATTTAAATCTTATGGGTACAACTTTTGAAGTTTTTAGCTTTGAACCCATTATATATTTAAAGTTATGGGTTTGTATCGACTATTTTTATATATAAATTTTTACTCCGCGTCGAAAGTTATGAGTTTAATTGAACCGTCACCGATGCACTACATCCGCCTTTGCTTACAAGCTATCTTTCATTTTCTGTTAGTGAGGCGTCTGTTTAAAACAAACTTCTTACCTCCTACTTATGCAGATTGAACGATATCTACCATCAAATATGACATGATAACTAAAATTCCTTTATAATTCTCACTAGGATTAATAATGATCCTTCTCACATGTACTTTTCTCTTTGAGGGTTTTAATTATTAATAAAAGTTTTCATCAACACTCTGCTTGGTTGATAATATTAAAAAATTATTGATTAGAAGCCTATTAGCCTTTCGTATTGAATCTACCTCCGGCGAATTCAAATTAATCGGTCCTGTGTTGATGAGCACTGGGGTGGAGTGGAGCTAGAGCTTCGGTAGCGGGTTCGGCCGAACCCAGTAGTTTTGATCCAAACTTTATATTTGCTTTTAATTTTCATTTAATATATATAAACTATTAATTTAGAACGAGTAACTTAGAAGGAATAAAATCTCGAACCCATAATTAGCTTCAAATTTTGGCTCCTTGGATGAGCAAAAAAAAAAAAAAATGGGAATGATAGCTTGCAATCTAACCTCCGTGTCCGGTTTGTCATCATCAAGATCACTAATCTCAGATTGGTAAGGAAAAACAAAGGAAAAAAAACTGTGTTTGATTGAATCATGATCGTCTCATAACAACCATAGTTGCTCAATCTTAAAAATTGTAACCCAATCTCCTTATAGGTAAGAAACAAAATCCAGTTTTTTTTCTTTCAGCAAGGATTGCTTTCAGGAGGATTAAATAACTGAGTCTCAAGCTTACTTCTACAAACAGGACAAACAGGGTGTTTTGAAAGCCAAGTATCTGCACATTCAAGATGAAACCCATGGTTACAACCTGGTACCAACCTAGCCAATTGTTCACTCTCAATTACGTCTAAACAAACAGCACAATCATTTCCCAACACCAATTCTTGGCCTGTAACTTTTGGCAATTTATCCAATTGTGCTGAAGATAGACCTTTTTCTTTTGGAGGCTTTGTATCTGGTAATTCTTGATTATTATTGTTTCGACCAGAGGAATTATTTGTTGTGGCATAGCAAAGGAAACACATGTAGACCACGAAAACAACGCTCATTCCAACACAAGGAAGAAAGAGTGCAAGGAAAACAGCGAAAAGCATTGTTTAATTAAGGAATGTTTGTACCGCGAATCCGAATTAATCAGAGCCCAAAAAAATTAAGGGGGTTGCTGATAATAGTGACAATGGAGGAGAGAAGAAGAGAAAGATAAAGAGTACTCAAAAGAGTTGCACACCATAATTGATGAAAAAGTTAGTAGAGAAGATGAGTGGTTTAAATACTTGGTGGTGTGTTATGTCCATCCAAAATTTTAAATCAATGAGTTAAGAGCCATCCCAATCAATCTTTTTCTGTATATGTATAATTTAAACAAATAATTGTATTCGTGTATACATGATTGGAATCGGAATGAAGTTAGAATTCATAGTTAGATTTCACAATGAATTTTAAAACATGATAGAAAATACTGGCATATAATGTTTAGAAAGAATAAGGACAATAGTACATTTGGTATGTTTTGCTATTTCTTAAGCCGATGGTCTATCGAAACAGCCTCTCTATCTTTATAGGATAGGGGTAAGGTTGCGTACACACTATCCTTCCTAAATATTACACATTTCAGTTAATTGAAAGTTAAATGTGCTCAGTTAGATATCACAAATTTACCAATATTTGAGGGACTAAACCATAAATTTTCCTAAATATTAGTAGAAGGAAATGAAATACACTTTTTCCATTTCAGATATTCCTGTATAGTGGAATTTTTCATTTAAAAGATAACTATATATATAACTTTAATAAGTGAAATTTTCCTAATTCAAATAAGAACTTATATAGTCGATTTCTAACTTATTTGGACATTTTGAGATTGTGATGTATAAAAGGTAGCTCCATATATTGAGTTTAAACAGTACATACTTAGCTCCATATAGTGAGTTTATTTAAATGGTACATCATATCTACTGTCTTAGATTTAAGCTCCGTCTTTGTCGAAGTGTAATCAGAAATGGAAGTAACGTGTAATATAAAGAAGAGGCTGTTGCCGGTTGGAATGGGAAAGCAAATCCATGCAATGTTTTAAAAGGCGGGGCGTGATGAGAGGTGTTTTACCTCTGACGAGGCGAGACGAGGTGTAAGCCTTGAGACATGGGGCGTAAGTCCCACGGATCTTTAAATTTTATTAATTTTAAGAATTTTAAGATAGTATAAAATAAAAAATAATTATTAAAATTATATTAAAATCACAAAATTATAACAAATAATCTATTTAAAATATTTATGAATTATAATTCAACTATGAATAATACGAAAAGTATGACATATATCATAATATGCAAATTAGCTGCAACGTCGCTACAACTCAAACATTAAAAGTAATGTATTCGATATGAAATCTTATATGCATATTGTTGGATGATATAAGGGCAGTTCAGTAATTTCACATGTTAAAGTTATTTATTAAGTGAGTCGTTAGTTAGTTAAATGGTTGTTAGATTAGGAGTTAAGAGTTAGTTAATTACAATATATATATATATATATATATATATATATATATATACACACACATCAACTGACAATCAGTGAAATTTCAGTTTTTTCTAAGTAGTGAAATATACTCTCATACTCTCCTCTATCGTCTCTCTCAACTTCTCTCTTCTACATCTTCGTCTTCTTCTCAAATTACAACATGGTATCAGAGCTTATGCTTGTAAGATCAAAGCTCATGTTCTGAATTTCTTCTTCTGCATTCATTTTCGAAAAAATTCTTTGAAACTCTAAAATTCTTGTTCTGAAATTCTTTGGTTCTGAAATTCTAAAATTTCTAGGTCTGAAACTCTGCATGCTCAAATCAAGTGTTAAATTCTTGATAAAGAATCAAAAAATCAAAAATGGCAGTAAATGAAGGAGTACCAATTCTGAATTCTGGGCTAAATACTGGAAATCAAGCAAATCCAGCAACTTGAATTGACTGCAATCATCCTCTTTTCCTTTCCCCTGCTGATGTTAGTGGAATTCAGATCATTTCATTTCAATTAACAGGTATTGAAAACTACTCAATTTGGAATAGATCTATGCGAGTTGCTTTATTAGGTAGGAATAAGCTTGGTATGGTTGATGGTACATGCGGTAAGGATAAGTTCCCAGATTCGATGGAAAATCATTGGGAATGTGTAAATGCCATTGTTCTTTCTTGGCTGATGAACTCGGTGGCTAAAGGGCTTCTTGGAGGCATTATGTATGCCTCTATTGCACAAACTGTTTGGGAAGACTTGGTTGAAAAAGTTAATAAAGTCGATGGCTCAAGAACTTTCAATTTACATAAAGAAATAGCCACTTTAACTCAAGGGTCTGCATCTGTCTCGGTATATTTTTCAAAACTTAAAGATCTTTGGGAGGAATTTGAGGCTTTAGTTCCTGCACCTGGGTGTGATTGTCCTAAATCAAGGGATTTTGTTAACTATCTATAGAAGTTAAGGCTATATCAATTTCTAATGGGGCTAAATGAGTCCTATTCACAAGATCGGAGTCAAATACTTATGAAAACTTTATTACCTACTGTGAATCAAGCCTATGCCTTAATAGTGAGTTATGAAAGTCAAAAATCTGTAGCTGCTAATTCTGGGATACTTGGAGCCAATCCTGTAGGAAATTTTGAAGTTGCAATGTATACTAGACATGGTGCAAGTGGTCAAGGTCAAAGGTTCAAGAAAAACTTCAATATTCTATGTGATTATTGCAAGATGAAAGGTCATATGAAAGAAAACTGTTACAAACTTGTTGGATACCCTCAAGAATTTAGACAAAAGAAGAGAGAGGGATATAATACAGCTCATAATGTCAATTTTCTGAAGGAGAATATTGATAATCAAAACCAGAATTCTGATGCACCTGCTGTTGCATATGGCAAGAATACTAGTGGTTTAAATCAATCTACTTGTGAAAGTCAGATGTCTTATGGTCAAGGATTAGAAGAAGATGCAAACCAACTAGGAAATTACACCTTCTCAAAGGATCAATATGATCAAATTGTGCAGCTGTTAAACAAAGGAGTAGTCTCAACAAGCATTAACAATGAAGATTCAGTTGTCAATGCAACAGGTACAGATACTGATACAACATTGTTAGTCTCAAATGGTTCACATGAATGGATCATAGACACTGGTGCAACAAACCACACGATGTCTGATACTAGTCTTCTAAATGAATCTACTATAGTTCAGACAGTCAATCCTAAGAAAATTTTGTTGCCTAATAGAGATGTGTCTCTAGTTACACATACATGGGCAACCTCAATCTCTTATAAGAGTACTATATCTAATGTCTTTCATGTGCTTCAATTTAAATATAATCTTCTTTCAGTCTCAAAAATGACAAAAGAACTACAATATGCTGCAACATTCTTTCCTGATTTTTGTGTTTTTCAGGATCTCTTCACTGGGAAGGTGGTGGAGATTGATAAAGAAGTAAGAGGACTATACATACTGCTAGCTAGATTGGCCAGGAATAGACAAAGGGCTGAATATGCTGCAAGAGGATTAACAGCAGGAGGAGTACATTCAATAAATGTGGAGCTATTGCACCAAAGACTTGGACATGTGTCTGTTATAGTAATGAAGAAAATGCTACCTATCAGTATACAAAATATCAGAGATAAAATAGAAAGATGCACAATCTGTCCCTGTGCTAAAAAACTAGATTACAATTTCCTTCTAGTGATATCAGAAGCATGTATTGTTTTGATTTGATTCATGTAGACCTATGGGGTCCTTACAGAATAGCTACATTTGATGGTAATAAGTATAGTTATATTTGATGGTAATAAGTGTTTTCTTACAGTTGTAGATGACTACAGTAGAATGACATGGGTATTTCTCTCAAGCAAAAATCAGATGTATATCAATGCTTACAGTACTTCATCAGTTTTGTCAAGACTCAGTTTAATAAGGTCATCAAGGTTATTAGAACAGACAATAGTACAAAATTTGTAAATTCTTTGTGTGAGCAATTATTCAAAAATCTTGGAATGATTCATCAAAAGACTTGTGCTTACACTCCTCAACAGAATGGAGTAGCAGAAAGAAAGTACAAACATATTTTAGAAATAACAAGAGCTATAAGACTGCCTGCTAATTTTCCCATAAGGTTCTGGGGTCACTGCATTTTGGCTACAGTATACATTCTTAATAGATTACCTAGCTCAGTCATTGCAAACATATCCCCTTATGAAAGGTTATATAACAGGAAACCCTCTCTAAATCACTTAAGAGTGTTAGGGTGTTGATGCTTTGCTAAAGTAATTCAGGAACATGACAAACTAATGTCTAGATCAAGGGTATCTGTGCATATGGGATATTCAGAAGTTCATAAAGGTTATGTTCTATATGATCTAGGGAATAAGTAATTATTCATCAACAGGGATGTAATATTCAAAGAAAATATCTTCCCATTTAAAAGAACAGAATCCTCTTCAACACCTATATTTTTAGACACTACAACAAATGTAGGATCATACATGAACAATTCAGAAGCTCTCTTGGAAAAAAGGTTTAATACACAAGCTGATGCAGGTAATTCAGGGAACTCCACTATAGCTAATGACAGTACAGTAGAAAACTACAACTCTGAGTCAATGCAGGACTTTCAAAATCACAATACAACTGAGGGAGATGCACAAACATATCAGAACAACCATAGCACAATAGAGGGGGAGTTACAAGCACAACAAGATAGTTAAAACATATCAACTGCAGCTCCTCATACCAGAAGTCAAGTGAGTTCAAATCAACTTACTATCAAAAAGTCCACCAGAGATAAACAGCCACCAGTATGGTTGAAAGACTTTGTCTCTCTAAATATTCATCAAGAAATAACTTATGTCTTAAATAAATATATAAGGTATGATCATCTATCTCCTAAATATCAAGCCTGTATTGCTGCTTTTTCATCAATTACTAAACCTACTTCATATACTGAAGCAAGTAAAGATCCAAGATGGATACAAGCCATGAAAGAAGAAATAAAGGCTCTTAAAGGTAATAATACCCGGACACTAGTCACATTACCGGAAGGTAAGAAACCCATAGGATGTAAGTGAGTGTATATCAAATACAAGGCATCAAGAGAGATAGAAAGATTTAAAGCTAGATTGGTTGCAAAAGGTTACACTCAATAAGAAAGAATTGACTGTCAAGAAACATTCTCACCAGTGATGAAAATGGTGACTGTTAGAACAATATTAGCTCTAGCAACAACTAAGCAATGGCATATACATCAAATGGATGTATACAATGCCTTCTTACAAGATGATCTATTTGATGAAATCTATATGGACTTACCACAAGGACTTAGAAGTCAGAGGGAGAAGAGAGTATGCAGACTCACTAAATCCTTGTATGGTCTGAAACAAGCTCCAAGGCAATGGAATTTGAAATTGTCTGAAGCTCTGTTGAACAAATTACAGTTCAAGCAAAGTCAGTTTGACCACTTTTTATACATAAGGAAAACAAAAGAAGGTATGATGTTAGTCCTGATCTATGTTGATGATATGCTGATTATTGGAAGCAACTTAAAGTTGATTCAGGACACAAAAACTTCTCTACAGAACATCTTCAAAATGAAAGACTTGGGAGAGTTAAGGTACTTTCTGAAATTAGAATTTGCTAGATCTAATAAAGGTATTGTTATGCATCAGAGAAAGTACACATTAGAGCTCATAGCAGAAGTTGGATTAACTGCAGCAAAACCATCAACTACACCAATTGATAACAATACTAAACTTACAACAAAACAGTATGATGAGCACATCTCAAATGATGAAAGATCAGTTGAAGATCCTACTGTAGAACAGATAGCTTATCAAAGGTTAATAGGTAAAGTCTTGTATCTAATTGTCACTAGACCAGATATAACTTATGGAGTTCAAACTCTAAGCCAGTTCCTTCAGCAACCAAAGAAATCTCATATGGAAGATGCTTTAAGAATTGTGAACATGTGAAAAACAATCCTGGACAAGGTATACTATTATCAAGTCAATATAATACAACCATCACAACATACCGTGATGCAGATTGGGCAGCTTGTCCAGTCACTAGAAGGTCTGTCACAGGTTTTTTAATAAAGGTAGGCAATTCTCTTGTGTCTTGGAAATCAAAAAAACAAACTACTATATTAAGAAGTTCAGTAGAAGCAGAGTACAGAAGCTTAGCTGCAACTGTAGCAGAATTAACATGGCTGGTAGGAATGTTAAAAGAAATCGATGCAGAAGTAAAATTGTCAGTAGATATATTTACTAATAGCAAAGCAGCTATTCAGATTGCTGCTAATCCAGTCTACCATGAAAGAACCAAACATATAGAAATCAATTGTCATTTCATAAGAGAAAAAATTCAACAAGGATTAGTCTGCACAAAGTATATACCTACCAGAGATCAACCTGCAGATTTGTTTACAAAAGGGCTGAGTAAAGTTCAATATGCATATCTGAGTTCCAAGTTAGGTGTTTTTGATATTTTTACACCACCTAACTTGAGGGGGAGTGTTGGATGATATAAGGGTAGTACAGTAATTTCACCTGTTAAAGTTAATTATTAAGTGAGTCATTAGTTAGTTAAATGGTTGTTAGATTAGGAGTTAAGAGTTAGTTAATTACAGTGTATATATACATCAATGTATACTCTCTGAAGTTTCAATTTTTTCTAAGTAGTGAAATATACTCTCATACTCTCCTCTATGGTCTCTCTCAACTTCTCTCTTCTACATCTTCTTCTTCTTCTTAAATTACAACACATATCTTAAGGAATAATGAATCTTGAAAGAATTTCGATATTATAATTTGATATTATTTTTTAAAATACTCCTTTTATTTAATATGCTTTCTATTTGAAAGAGAATTTATATAAAACATAATTCACAAATTTAAATATGATTCTCTAGCATCATTTATTTTTAAGTTTCAACAAGTTAATAAAGTGATACATAATTCACCATACAATACCATGATAACTAATTATTTGTAAATAGTTACTAGGTAATACTGGGCGATTAAATTAATAAGTATTGTATCTCATAAACATGAAAAAAATAATATTTAGAAAAATAATTATAAAAAGTTATGGACTATTATATAATAAAGACATAACAAAAGTTAATAAATAAATACCTTTTAAATGAAAGATTTATTTAAAATTTACTATCATAGCAGTCTTAATGGATAACGTGTAATAATTTTTATTTTAATTATGACATGAAATACTCTCTACTTAATGATTTATGATTAAAAAAGTAATTTTGAATAGTCAACGATTTATTAAGAAAATTTGAGGATTTACAAGGTTAGTTACACACTATTGCATAAAGTTATATTAGGCGAGTCCAATACACTGGGCGTTGGGCGTGTCAGGGGGCGTAAGCCCCGACGGCCGAAACGTAAGTCTCACGGAACTAAACCTCACACATAAGCCCAGGGGCATTTTACGAGTGCTCCGCCCCGAGGCGAGCCCCGAACAAGTCCCAATTCTGACTTTTAAAACAGAAAATCCATGTGCTGTAAGAAAAATCCGTTTGCCGCATGGAGATCAAAGTATTTTACTTTTAGATAACAATTGTTTTTTTCTTATACAAAACAATTTTGTTTAAATTGTTTTTCTTTGGGAAACTACTAGTTATGTCCATTTATAAGTAGTTCATTATAAAAATTAGCCAATTCATAAAATATTACTAATATTAGCCAATTAGCTATTTATAGTAAAAAAGTAAAAATTTTGCTTTCTTTTGAGTAGGTGTTATTAGAATAGATTGGGTACATCTTAAGGAGCTTGAATCTCAATTTTGGGATGATTTGGTGAAGTTTTGAGGTGATTTAAATTGAAAATTCAAAGTAAAAACTGAACATGAAAAAAATGATATGTGTATCACATTATGTATCATTTATGTATCACATATCTATCATATTTGTATCAATTGTGTATCATGTGTATATCTATGTATACATATGTGTGAGATATATGTATGATACATGTGTCACATAAGTCTAATCATTCACAACACTAGAACAAAGCAAAAAAAATAACAAAATATTTTACTTTTTCCGCCCAAGCAACAAATTAATCTATGAATTTAAGTTTTATACATTAGACAATTGTAAAAAATATTTGTGTTGCCAATGTAGTCAGGACTGAGTCACCTAAGGAAATTCAACCTTTGTTGAAAATTTATGATGTGCGAATAAAGAAAAAATAATTTTCTTTATATAAATAGACTGAATTCCATTGCATAAGAGAAAATTATAGTACGATGGTAAAGGGAATTTAACAAATTACTTTAAGTCGTAGGTTCAAGTCTTAAGTGTGTTATTTTTGTATTTCTTTTGAATATTATTATCAGAATTCCTGTTTTCGTCGCTGAATACAATAACTTATTATAGCATGTTAATTATTATTTTTATCAGGTTATAAAATTAATATTTATCATTGAGATACATTTATAATTACCTTATAAGCAACTTGATTGTAACACTATTTTGACAACGTCAGAACATCAAAATTTAAAATCTTAATCAAAACATATATGTAACGCGTACTCATGTTTCCACCAAATAACAAGCCTTCCAAAAGAGCGAGCAACCTACCAAAAGAGTACAATAACCTACTATTCACGTAAAAAGGTACATTTCTAAGTCATGCACATAATGTAGGGTGGCAATTTGAAATGAACAATCTAAAAAAAAAAATTGACTTTTTCGGATATGTATAAATTATAATAGACGAAATGTACCAGTCTATAGCGCCTATATGATATGCTTAGTTTCTTTTGTGTTTGATTTGGCCTTATTTGTATTAGACTATTAATGACCATTTTCTTAATCTGGAGAAAACCATAAAATTTGGTTTTAGATGGGTCCAAGCTAAATGTTCTAAAAACTAGAAAAGTACACTTCTCTGATGAAATGCAAATGTGGAACTCATTTTAAGCTTTGCAAAATCGAGACGGGCAGGAATATTGTATTATGGAAGAGATAATTCCCTATGTTTGTGTTAGGCTTTTAGATCAAAATAGAACTTATCCACTGCTATAACAAATTAACAATACTGCTATTTCGGTGAACAATGCATGTCGTCATTTAAGTATTACTGGTTGTTTTTACGGTACAAACACGTAACCTATAAGGCACACAGTTCCAATTTTACCATTGCTCCCAGACTCCCCTTCTTGATTCCTTTATGTTAATCTAATGCAAATTCTACTTCAATTCTCATAAGATTATTACTTAATCCTTGTATATTAGGAATCTTAAATGTTGATCTTTTTTGGTGAGATTATTCGATCAATCTAATTTCATGTATTTTTTCCCATTCCATAAGGTTCAAAATTATTTGAAATTACTTGTGTGAGTAGATTTGTCTACTCTTATGAACTTTGAAATATTATTTCAAGAATCCAAACTAACAATTCAATATTAGTCGGAGGAAGCTGAGAATGCACACCTGCCCCTTATGCGATTGGCAATACATGTAGTACAATGGTCGAAAATGATCATTTTTCAGTTCTCATCGGAATTCGAATTAGTATTACATATCAATAATGAACACATGATAAAGTGATAAAAAAGGGTTGATAATGACAAAGTGATTTTCAGAAAACAATCGTCTTTTTTTCGAAGGCCTGCTTATTTTTCAAACAGAACAAGCTAAAATCAATTTCTTTTAGAGCAAATCCAAATATATAAATTTCTGAAAATCAAACTCAAACATTCAGTAGACATTGATTCGAAAGAAATCCAAATAAAGAGCAAAACCAAACTATTGTTCAATTATTATCACCTAATATAAGGAGCAACATCGAAGGATAAGATTCATCCACCTTAATTAGAGGTCTAAAACTCAAGCCTTTTGAAATAAAAAAAAATGTTGGTGGGAGCTTTTTTTCTTTTAATAGCCTTATTCTACACAAATTCGAAGTAGCCGAGGCCAGGGGCGGACTTAGAATTTAAAGGTGGGGGTACCATAAATTTCTTTAATGTACATCTTATAATAACTACTAATATATAGTTTGCTCGGAATATTTGTTCGGTTCACTTTTTAAGTTTATCAAGCAATTTAATAAGTACTTTATTTGCAAATATAAAAATTACATTAATTTTCAGACCCTACTCATGGAATTTTATAAGGTATATATGTTATAATTGTCGTATGAAAATTACATCTCAGACATTAAGACGCAAATATAATTAGAATTTTAAAGAAGGAATCACATTTTGATTATTAATAATACAAGTAAAATCAATATTTCCACTAGGAAACTACAATTTTTTTTGTATGCTAAAAAGAAATTTGCACAAGTAAAATAAAATCTTTAATAAGGGAACTCCACCAATCAACAACAACAACGACCCAGTGAAATCCCACTAGTGGGCTCTGGGGAGGGTAATGTGTACGCAGACCTTACCCCTACCCCAAAGGAGTAGAGAGGCTGTTTCCGAAAGACCCTCGGCTCGAGAAGACAAAAAGACAAAAGAAGACAATATTAGTAACACCACAGATATAATATGAAAAAATACGAAAAATAGGAACAACATGAAATCAGGAAGAATGATACAAAGCAAAAGCAAAATAGTATCCATACCAAACTAGTCACACAAAGTTATGGCATAAGACAAGACTCAACTACCTCCTAACCTGCAACCCTAATACTCGGCCTCCACATGTTCCTATCAAGTGTCATGTCCTCAGAAATCGGAAGACTCACCATATCCTGCCTATTCACTTCCCCCCAATACTTCTTAGGCCGCCCCCTACCTCTTCTCGTGCCCTCCACAACCAATCGTTCGCACCTCCTTACCGGAGCATCTGGGCTTCTCCTCTAAACATGCCCGAACCATCTGAGTCTTGCTTCCCGCATCTTGTCATCAATGGGAGCCACGCGCACCTTCTCCCGAATATTATCATTCCTAATCTTATCCATCCTAATATGCCCACACATCCACCTCAACATCCTCATTTCTGCTGCCTTCATCTTCTGGGTATGTGATTTCTTAACCGGCCAACACTCAGCCCCATACATCATGGCCGACTTAACCGCTTTATAGAACTTACCTTTGAGTATCAGTGGCACTCTCTTGTCACACAATACTCCAAATGCTAACCTCCACCAATCAGAATAAGAAAAATTAAAATAAAAACATATTTAATAGATAAACTATACCCCATAAATAAACGCAGAATTAGATAAACTACAAGATCTCAGAACTTAAAATCATAAATCTAATGTTTACGAAATATTCATCATAATTTAATACTAAAGAGATTTAAATTGTATTTAACTATCATAGAATAACACACATTTTTATGTTATAATAAAAAAAAATTATAAATTAATTTTGATCTCAATTTAAGTATCAAGACCCAAGTTATTTGATTTTGAAAGAGAAAACTAAAAGATTTGAGATTAAGAGTAATACTTATATTATGAAATATTTAAATTTTGGAGGATTTTTTTGAGTGTTCTTGCTAAATATCACAGATAAAATAATAGAATAGAGAAAAAAATATAAAAATAATAAACGACAAATAGGAAATCGGGAGGTATCCGAAAAGGAAAATGGCTGGGACAAAAGAAATAAAAATCACAACGAAAAGGGAAAGTCAAACAAGGTTCAAGATAATCGAACCTAAATTTTACACACGAGAAAAGCTTTCAAAAAGGTCCTCCATTCATGTCACATTTGTCTAGTTTGCGAATGGGGATGACAAGATCATAAATTTAACCTAATTTTTTTTTTTACATAAATATATGATAATTTTACCAACCGAGGGGTGGGTGGATCCGCCCCTGGCCGAGGCCCAACTCAGGAATGAACATTGGGTGCAAAACCAAAAAAAGACTCTAATGTAAGAACATCCATGGTTCCATCCACTGACAGGCTTACATTTGTAGGTCACAAATGTGTTCCTTGGTGTAATAATTAATATTGTGGTATGTAGTTGAATGTTCTCGAAGTGTGCTGAATTTCTCAAATATGCATATTTGAGATTTGACGAAATGTACCCATCCATAATGCACTAAAATGATATGCATTGTTAATTAAGTTGTGGTCTTGGTTTATTTGTCTGGGTTGGGCTTAAATTGTAATAGTGACCATGTTCTGGATAAAACAAGAACAGGTTGTTTAGATGGGCCCAAGCTAATTGTTCCAAAATTTAAACGGCAAAAATCATATTTAGTCTGCGGTCGAAATTATTTATATCCAGTATTTGAGAAAATATATAAAACTTATATATTTTTTGTATATAGCATACATAAATGTGTGTGTGTGTGTATATATATATATATATATATATATATATATATATATATATATATATATATATTTCGGACTATTATTTTAAGAGCGGCTATACAATGTTATTTTCCCTAGTTAGTTCTTCTGGGGTGAGTTCACCTGATATGAAACATGGAACTCACTTTAAGGTTTGCAAGAATAGTGGCAGGCAGGAATGCGTTATGCAAGTTAAGTTAGGCCTTTAGACCAAAAAAGAGATTTTCCACTTCTAAAATCTTACTGCTATTTGGTAGTTCAGTAATGATACATCTTTATTTTAGTCTAATGAAGTGTACTTTTTTTAATAACCATATGATATCCGTTGTCCATTTGTCCGATTAATTCAAATTCGGGCTTCATTCTATGACTCGATTCGGAGATCTCTGATTAAGATCACCTTTTGATGGTAAGAACTCTACTTCATTTATTAAAAGATTAATTATGTCTCCTACCTTTTTAAGTAATATTTTAAAGAATTTTTTTGGTGAGATTACTCGCTCAATGTCAGATATGTAATAAACTTTACATATTGTAATGGACTAAAATTTTGGCATGACATCTCTAGGTAGATTGTTAACAGCTTTAATTTAAGCAATATTGTGATTCATTCCCCATTAAACCTACTTATAGATCCAATAGGCTTTTACTGCTAACCAGATGGCATACATATATAGATCAATGTTAGTTACATAATCCAAACTCCCAAACTACATGACAAAACACATGGGGTAAGTTATAGAAAGGACAATACTAATGAAAAAAGGACAATATTAAAGAAGATTGATGAGAATAGAATGTGAGTTCAACGTCAATCATAGCTGCAAGATTGAGCATTGCTATCTTTCCTAACCAAGAAGTTGATGCTACGTGTTATTAGAGAAAAGGGCAGGAGAATACAAACAGAAAAGGATATAAAGGGAACAAAATATAGTTAGACACCAATGCTTTGGCCGATGGAGATGTCCCATTAATGTCGATTCGTAACAACTTTTACTGTTTGAAGAATGGCAAGCTATTAAAAATATCAGAATTAGATAAGTCTAATGACCCAAAAGGTCGTCACTCATTTTGAAAGAAAATTCTGTGTTCCGAAGCTTTAAAAACCTCTTTTTGTCTCACCTCGATTTGCATGCACAGTCCGAGCGCGTTTTCGGTAAGCTTTTATGTGAAAACTAAGTAAAATAAGGAAATTGGCTTTTAAAATTGAATAAAGTTGACTTTGGTCAACATTCTTGGTAAACGAACCCGGACTCTTGATCCGACAATCTCGTAAAGTCCGTAGTAAAATTTGAGACTTGCGTATGCCCGCAATCGAATACCGATGTCCCAAGCCCGAGAAATGAATTTTTGAAAGAAATTATTTAACTGAAATTATAAAAGTTTTTGGAAATGAAAAGAGGTTTGAAATTGATGGTATCGGGCCCGTATTTTGATTCCGGAGTCCGGTACAAGTCTTATATAATAATTAAGTTGTATCTGTGAAGTTTGGTGTGAATCGGAG
Source organism: Nicotiana tabacum (assembly GCF_000715075.1). NCBI lineage: Eukaryota > Viridiplantae > Streptophyta > Magnoliopsida > Solanales > Solanaceae > Nicotiana > Nicotiana tabacum. Next base: position 92,885,801 of record NC_134099.1, on the reverse strand, counting down.
TTAGTTTAGTATAAATCGGACCTTTATTTGAGAAAATAGAAATTTTGATGTTCTTCAGTGATTTCATAAATTTGGGGTTTAATTCATAGTTGTTGATGTTTTTGATGATTTGATTGCACGAGCAAGTCCGTATGATATTTTTGGACTTGCGTGCATATTTGGTTTGGAGCCCCGAGGGCTCGGGTGAGTTTTGGATAGGCCACAGAGTGAAATTGGACTTAGGAAAAGTTGCTGGTATCTGGTATTTTTGCCCAGGCCTCTGATCTCGCACAATTGCGAAGTCTTCAGGCATGGGAATTGCGACCTAGACGTCGCAAATGCGAACCTAGCCTTGGCGGGCCTTGGTCGCAAATGCGACCCTTTTATCGCAAATGCGAAATGGGTTGTGTCGCAAATGCGACTAATCCCTCGCAAATGCGAAGGCAACAGGTCCTGAAGGGGTTCGCAATTGCGAATCCTGGTCGCAATTGCGATATCTGCGACCAGTTAATTGGGACAGACGCATTTTTTTCATTTTTTAAACTCTCTCAAACCCTGAGCTCTCTTGGGTGATTTTCTAAAGAAAAGTTCTTCTCCAAATCAATTGTAAGTCGTATCTAACTCATTTTCTTCAATCTATAACATCTTTTCACATGATTTCAATTCAAAATCAAGAGTTTTCATGGGAGAAATTGGGTGTTTTGGGTAGAACATAGGATTTTCAAATTTTGGGGATTGGACCTCGATTTGAGGTCCGATTTCAAAACAAATTATATATTTGAGTTCGTGGGTGAATGGGTAATCGAGTTTTGGTTCGAACCTATATGGGCTCGGGGTCGATTTTTGACTTTTTAGGGAAAACATTAGAAAACCTATTTTCATGCATTAGAATTGATTAATTTAGCATTTATTGATATTGTTAAGTAAATTGTTGCTAGATTCAAGCGAATTGGTGGTGGAAACAAGAGGTAAAGCGGTAGTTGAGGCTTGAATTGTGTTCGTGGAATTGAGGTAAGTGTTTGGTCTAACCTTAGCTTGAGGGATTAGGAGTTGTGTCTTATTTGCTATGTGTTAATTGTTGAGTACGACGTATAGGTGTGGTGACGAGTATCTATACGTCGGTGTCAAGCATGCCCGTGAGTCTTATACAATGATTGATATGATTCCGTTTCGTATTGTTCATGCTTTATATGATTATTTCTATTGTTGAACAAGGCTTGTGGAAGTATTATTGGTAATTGAACATTGTAGAGCGTTGGCTCAAGTTGAGAATTGAGTTGTGAAGTAAATGTGAAAAAGAGAAGAGGTTTATGATATTGTCTCCCTTGCCGGGATGTTATTGCTTTTGATATTATCTCCCTTGCCGGGATGTTATTACTCATGATATTATTTCCCTTGCGGGGATATTGTTGTTATGCTATTGTTCCCTTGCCAAGATTTTACTATGATATTATTGATTCCTTTGCCCAAATTGCTTTGTGATTGTTGCTTGGGTGAGGAAAAGTGTAAAGAACGAAGGGTGATGCCGTGCATGATTTTGAGAGTGTTAATGTATGAAGGGTGATGTCGTGCCGATATTGTGATGTAAAAGCATTGCCGCACGATGTACAATATTGTGCCATGATATGAGTGATAATGCACGAAAGATAATTACATGCCATGATTATGTGAGGTGAAAGCAAGAAGGGTGATGCCGTGCCGATTCTATTGATTTTTATGGTGAGGATGAGAGTAAAAGCATGAAGGGTGATGCCATGCACGTGTTATTGAGTTCTTGATTCTTGCGGATAATTGAATTATGACTTTCTTTACATTCCTCTATTGGTTTTCTATTGTCATATGATATTCCTCGCAGCATGTTTTCCCCCTCCTATCTTTAACTGTAAATTTTTACCTTTATTTTTTCTGCTGCATATGATTTAATTGCACAGGTTTATTTGGTAGTCTTGTCCTAGCCTCGTCACTACTTCGCTGAGGTTAGGCTAGGCACTTACCAGCACATGGGGTCGGTTGTGCTGATACTACACTCTGCACTGTGTGCAGATCCCGGTGCTACAGCTTTTGGACCATAGTGAGGTTGCTGCCTTCAGTCCATCAGGCGATCCGAGGTAGTCCTGCAGGCATCCATAGGCCTTGGTGTCTCCTTCTATCTTTCCATTCTATTTCTTTTATGTATTTCACAGACAACTTTGTATATTTCTTTCAGACCACTGTTTGTAGTATTCATAGATAGTCCATGACATTATGACATCAAATTCTGGGTAGATTTGTATGTTGGATTCTGCACTAGTATATGATTAAACTATTAGTTTTCGTCTTCCGCATTTCTATTTATTATAATTATTCCGCTGTTGATCATCTATTATATTGAACTGTTAAAAAGGCTAAGTAAAAAGGTTAATGAATCTATAACACTCGGTTTGCCTAGCTTTCATGAGTAGGCGCCATCACGACTCCCGAGGGTAGGAAATCCGGGTTGTGACAAGTTGGTATTAGAGCTCTAGGTTGCTTAGGTCTCACAATTCACGGACAAGCTTAGTAGAGTCTAAGAGATTGGTATGGAAACTTATGTATTTATCTCCCAGAGGCTACAGAGCTAGGAAAAACTTCACATCTATTCTTTCATGTCGTGCGACTTGATTTCTCAATGCTAATTGAACTTCCACTCTGTTCTTTCGGGAAGGGGGGTATAACACGTACCGCTTCATCAGCTGACGAGCAGCCTGAGCCCCTAGTAGCAGCTACTACAAGGGGCAGAGGTCGAGGCCGTGCTAGGGCCCTAGGCAGGGCTCAACCTTGAGCTCGAGCAGCAGCACCAATGGCGGAGCCTCAGGTTGAGTTTGACGATGAGGTTCCAGCCCAGACCGTTCCAGCAGGACCAACTCAGGTCCCAGAGGGGTTCATCGCCACCCTGCTACTTTAGGATGCTCTGGTTCGTCTAGTGGGCCTTATGGAGAGTGTCACCCAAGCAGGCTTGCTTCCTGTAGCACCAGCTGTCTTTCAGGATGGAGGAGGAGCCTAGACTCCTGCTACTCACACTCTGAAGCAGATGACTCCCTAGTTTCAGACGATAACAGCTCAGCCAGTTGGGGTAGTTCAGCCTGGTATTGTGCCACAGACCGGAGAGGGGCCAGCTATGTCTGCTGATGCCTTGTGGAGGTTGGACAAGTTCACCAAGCTTTTTACTACTACTTTTGGTAGTACATCTTCTAAGGATCCCCATGATTATTTAGACAGCTGTCATGAGGTTCTACGGAACATGGGGATAGTAGAGAACAAAGGGGTCGACTTTGCTGCTTTTCGTTTGTCTGGATCCACCAAGACTTGGTGGAGAGATTATTGTTTGCCTAGACCAGCTGGGTCACCAGCTTTGACTTGGGATCAGTTTTCTTAGCTATTTCTGGAGAAGTTTCTTCCGATCACTCAGAGGGAGAACTATCAGAGGCGGTTTGAGCATCTCCAGCAAGGTTATGATTGTCACTCAGTACGAGACCAGATTCATTGACTTGTCCCATCATGCTCTTATTATACTTCCCACTAAGAGAGAGAGAGAGAGTGAGGAGGTTAATTGAGGTACTTGTTCAGCCTATTCGATTGCAGATGGCTAAGGAGACAGGGAGCGAGATTTCTTTTCAGGATGCGGCCAATATGGCTAGGAGAGTTGATATGGTTATATCATAGGGGAGTGGTCAGGGGTCTGACAAGAGGCCTCGTCATTCGGGCAGGTTCAGTGGTGCCTCATTTGGAGGCAGGGATTCTTTTGGTAGGGGCCATCCTCCCAGGCCATTTCATTCAGCACTTCAGGCTTCTCACGGTGCTCCAGGTGGCCATGGTTCTCACATGCAGTATTCAGATCAGTTGCCCTACAATGCACCGCCAGCTCCTATTAGTGCACCTCTGCTCCAGAGTTTTCAGAGTGGTTATTCAGGCCGTCAGGGACAGCAGTCTCAGTAGTTGAGGGCTTGTTATACTTGTGGCAATACGAGGCATATTGCTAGATTTTGCCCTCGAGCACTGAGCAGCTTTCAGCATCAGGGTTCCCATGTCATGGTTCAGGCACCGAGTGTTCCACCTCCCGCTCAGCCAGCTAGAAGTGGAGGTAGAGGTGCTAGAGGTGGAGGTAGAGGTATTAGCGGTGGAGGTCAGACCGCTAGAGGTGGAGGCCAACCAGCAGGAGGCCGTCCCAGAGATGTAGTTCAGATTGGTGGGGCCCAGCCCCGATGTTATGCTCTTCCAGCCAAGCCTGAGGCTGAGGCTTCCGATGCAGTTATCATAGGTACTGTTCTGGTTTGTAGTAGAGATGCTTCAGGTCTGTTTGATCCAGGATCTACATACTCCTATGTGTCATCTTATTTTGCACCATATCTGGTCATGCCTAGTAATTCCTTGAGTGCTCCTGTATATATGTCTACACTGGTGGGTGATTCTATTGTGGTAGATTGTGTCCATCATTCATGTATAGTTGTGATTGGGGGTCTTGAGACTCGAGTAAATTTGTTATTTCTGGATATGGTTGATTTTGATGTAATATTGGGGATGGACTGGTTATCACCTTAGGTTACACCCCGCAATATTACGATGATGTTATGTCCTGCAGTATTATATTACAATGATGTTACGCCTTGCAGCAATATTACGTTGATGTTATGCTCTACAGTAATATATTACGATGATATTACACCTTGAAGTATTACATTACGGTGATGTTACGCTTCACAGTATTAAGTTACGACAGTGTTGCATCCACCAGTATTATATTACGGCGATGTTACGCTCCGTAGTATTTTATTACGACGATGTTACATGTAGTATATGTGAACTTGTCGTAAGATAATTGACCTCAGTTCAAGGAGAAGATTATTTGGAGATTGTAAGCATTATGCTATTTCAAACAAGGGATAAGTAAATTCGTGAAGGTGAGAGGGTAAGTAAATAAAAAAATGAGTTTCGTCGAAGTTTGGCATTTTGGGATAAAATATGGTCCGAGCTATAATACCCGACATTTATGGACTAGTACCATTTAACGTACCACATGGCCATAATAGTAAGGTATACAAAGTGTGTTAAAAGTGATTAGTATTTTAAATTTGAGATAATTCCTAATTATGTGGATAATTAGGCAATTAATGGTTAATGGAGGAATAACAAGTTAATTAAGAATTAGTGGATGATTAATTAAGGCTTTGGATAAGCCTTAACGTGGCAGCCACTTATGACTCTTAAAGTCCATGTTATAAGATGGAAAATGAAGAAAGATTTGTGGCTTAGTCATCAAAAGTGTGGGGCCCACATCTAAAGACTTAAAAACCATTTCAATTCATTTTGTGTCTCTAAAATATTAATGAAAAGCTTCAGCAAGAAAGTTTCCTCCAATGTCATTCATGATAGTAACGTAAGTTACTTTAGTTCATACAAGAATTTTTAGAAAATTAGTAACGAGATTTTGCAATTCTAAAGGAGTACGGTGCAATCTTTGTCAAGAATATCACACAGATTTTCCCTACTTTGATCTGCCGTTACATGTTGTCGTAATTGGCATGCGTTGGAAGGATTGTCAAGAGAATCGACTCAGGTATGCTAAGACTATCCCTTCTTTCTTTTGGCATGATCCGTACGATACGAACGAAACGTGCAAATGCACAAATTCAATAAATGACTCTATTCATAAAAGTATTAGATATATCTATGTTCTTGAATTTCATGTGTCATAATATTTTATAATCTGTTCATGGGTCTCAGAAAAATATGCAAGTTGAAAAAAAAAGGTTTACTTCATGATATTATTCAAAGTCATAATGGTCTTATGACACTCCAAGAGATTTTATTAACGTACTTTTCATGCATTGCATTCATGTACATTGACCCATGACCAGATGACATTATATACGCGTATATATGTATTATATATGTATGTATATGGGATATGGAAAAAGTTATGGCATTATATACGCACCACCACCTGATCAGTTGGTATATGTTGATATTTTCCCCACAGTAGCCAAGATGATATGATGGGTGCCCTCAGAGGCTGATAATGTTATGAAACATGTACCTATACATGACATGACATTATTACGCATATGCATGATACTATAATTATTTCATGATTTATAAAGTTATTCAGACTTACAGGTGGAGTCATTTACTCTATATTTCCTCTATGTCTGTTATGTACTTATTTATGTGCCTTACATACTCAGTACATTATTTGTACTGACGTCCTTTTTTTGCCTGGGGACGCTGTGTTTCATGCCCGCAGGTCTCGACAAACGGGTCGAGATCACTCCAAGTAGGCTATCAGCTCAGTGGAAGATGTTGGTGCGCTCTATTTCCTTCGGAGTTTCTTGTTTGGTTATTGTGATTTAGACGTATATTGTTTGGTATGGCAGGACTCTGTCCTGACCTTTATGACATTTATGTACTCTTAGAAGCTTGTAGACATATGTCGTGTATGTGAAAGATTGTACGGCCTTGTTGGCCTATGTTTTGAGTTCATAAATGATTATGTTGGCCTATTAGGCCTGTATGTCACGTGTATATGATGAAGTACTAAGAAAAATACGTTACGTTGGTACTCGGTTGAGTAAGGTATCAGGTGCCCATCGTGACTCATCGGTTTGGGTCGTGACAAAAGTGGTATCAGAGCAGTTCTGTCATAGGGAGTCTACAAGCCTTGTCTAGTAGAGTCTTGTTTATGGGTGTATCGTGCACCACACTTATAGGAAGGAGACTACAGGGCATTTAGGATTGTCACTCTTTCTCTTACTCTAGATCATGTGGTAGAGCTCACTTATAAGAATTCAAATTCTGAAATTCTATTTCATTCGTAATAAGATGATACCTACATTCGGAAAGAAGGTTGGAAAGAGAGATAGTTGAGAAAGAGCTGAGTTAGAGGAATTGGATTTTTGTATAATGCATACGATAAGTAAATGTGAGGTCTTTGGTAGACCATGGGTGTACTGAAAGGTGTAAGCTTTCTGATAAGAAGCCTTAAGGCAAGAATGCCTATCCATCTTTATGGTGAAAGACAATGAAAGATTAAGAGGATAAATACAAGTTTCAACAAACAAAAGAAGCAAGATGAAGAAGGGTACGAGACACCCAGTTAATGAAGGTTAACAGTGTTTATAATTCGGGCAGAGGAACATAAGCTTTTTGATTTATATTTAACAGTAACAGAGGTATGTACAATTGGTCACACCCATTTCAGTTATGCCCTGTGGGGGCTAACATGTATAGTAAGAGAAGGACGAGATATCAAGATCCGATTGGGGTTAGGGTAACCCAAATTAGTAAATAGATTGCTTGTGTTAGTTGATATTGCCGAAGGATATTGCAAATATGCTAATAGATCTTCTTGTGAGACACCCAGATGGTGTACTCTAGAATATTACAATTAGATGTGGGTACTAGCATGATCAAAAAAAAAAAAAATTCAAAAGATAGGCACTGAAAGCCTGGAAGGGATAAATATTACCTTAAGTGTGACTCTTATCCCTAGTAGAGCAAGGTCATTGAGCAACCCGAAGAGCCGATGAATGAAGCAAGGAGAGCTAAAAGAAAAAGAATGTCGTGTTAAAGTTTTCACAAGAAAAGGGATATGCAGAAATATTAGCAAAGTAATGAGAAGAGAGATAAGGAAGCATTATGAATAAGGTGTGATACATGGATGACAACGGTAGAGTGTTACAAAACCTATAGTCAAATGAAGAAAAAGACGAAAGGTGATGGGCCTTAAGACAACAAAAGAGCATAGGCCATACAGTCACATCCTCATTTTGAAAAAATAAGTTCGTGACTCTGACGTGATTAACATAAGAAAAATGTAGACCCTAGAGTAATAGAAATCAGTATGGACTGATGAACAAGATAAAGTAAACATGAATTAAGGACTGAGTGATTGGATAATAGTCGGCATCATGAGAATTTCAGATTTCATTCTGACAATAGTAGAATGGACCATAGAAGAAAATTCATGATGAATTCAGAGAAAGGTCATTCAGGGAGACGTTTCCCTAAAGCAAGCAATATGAGCAAAGTTGAGCTTAAGGGACTGTATGTGCCAGTTACACTAAGTGTCACCATCGCGAGTGAGGAATTTTGTAATCCTTGGTATAGAAAGATTACCGCAAGGCGAGTAAGGGTCATTGATGATATGAAAGGACACCAAAGATGAAAAGGAAAAACATCTGTAGGGAAGTCATCATAGCTCCAAGTCTTAGTATTCCCTTAAAGAGAGGAATATGCAATGATAAAGAAAGAACAAGATAAAAATAAGAAAGGGATGAGATTTCACCTATCCAGATGTTATAGATATGCTATGATTCTAGAACGTTATGTAAGCACGATGTCAAAAAAAAAGAGGAAGTAAGGGTTCCTGCCCAGGATGTTATTGATAGATAAGGAGCCAGTACGTAAGGTAAGTTAAGACAAAGGAAGTAACCCAAGAAAGATTACACGAAATGTGGACATGAGAATGGGCCGGTGAGCAGTTAGTAGTTGATTCAGGAAGAGCCTAATCATGACTAGACAAGAAGTTACAGAAAATCAGCAGATCATAGAAGATAAATGTCGTAAACCCCAACATGGAGAATTTAGTCTCGCAGTAATGTCATTGTAATACTTGAGATATATTCAAATAGGAGTTGGGGTAGTTAAAGGTACCGTATAAGTATTAAGGGGAAGAAAGAAATTGCCACTGGGATGGCAGTCAAAATATCAGTTCAGAAGCAACCCTACAAGCACAAAGGCACGGAGGTAAGCAACTGCGGATGATTATAGGCAAGGAAGGAAATCAAAAGGTCCGTAATAAGCTCAGTATGGACGCAAAAAGGGGGAATAAAGACCAGGAAAAGTAATAGCTTACATTGGAAGAAAGCTAAGATGGAACAAAAGAAATTATTTGATCAATGATCAAGAGTTGGTTATGTTATGAGCGGACTTAAGAGTTCGGAGTTTTATACATGTAGCATATACAACCATAAAAGATTCTGGTATACGTTAAAAGAAAGAATTGAGTCCAGGTCATAAACGAAGGATTAAATTGTTAAAGGATTGTATCATGCATATTCCTCAGCGCCCATAAAAGGCTCAACAAAATAACTAATACCATAAGCCACATATCGGGAGATAACTTAAGCCGACATAAAGGCCGATCAGAAGAAGGAGGAAGCTAAAAAGTTACATCAACGAAGTAAATCAAGAATTCAATTATTGGACCCAGAAGTTATAGGAATCATGATTGAGAACATGACAGAATCACTCTTAATATCAGATATTCAAGAGAAATAACACAACAACCATAATCTATAATGGCTCTACAAGGAAGCCAGTTAGAAGAAGTACCAGTCATAAGAAGTCAGTACGAAGCTCCCACCAGATTATGTATGTACCAGAGGTATGAGTATTATAATAGAGCTTCAAGTTATAGACGTGAATTACACCTAGGTGGAAGGGAGGTCAGGAAAGAGATAGAAGATATGATGTGAGATTTTAAGGTAAGTGAGGTAAAGTGAACAACGTACGAGATACTCAAAGGCATAAGATCATGAATAGTCCATACTTCGGATAGAAGGATATAAGCACGGGGATCCAATAACCGGGAATGATAGCGGCATCGTCGACAACATATCTTCCAGCCTATGGTTTCTAAGTACTGAGAGATCTAGTTAAGAGAGTAGACAATAGTTGGAGACGATGTGATATATCGCTTGACGTTCCAGAATAACATAAGGAAATCTATGGTGCAAGCAAGTGGAAGGAAAGTTGTGAGTAGTATAAATAGATATGTATAGGTTACAAGCTAAAGTATGGTAGAGTGACAAAATTTTAAGGAAACATGAGTAAGGATGAGAAAAGGCAAGTGAAAAGGTGACAAGAATGGATAAGTCTTTAGGATTAAGCCCATGAAAACAAGAAGAGCAGACAGTTTCTCTATGTTATACAAATCTCACTATAGCCTTAATGAACTCAAAGGAGTCTAAGATTAATAGCATTCAGAAGAAATGAAATGCTGATCTGGTAATAAAATGAGGGTATAATTGTGATAGATAGAGGATGACATTTTGGCCTTCGTTTGAATAATGATTTGAAAAAAAGAAGAGAAGGAGAAAAGATTTCGTTGGCAGCATGAAATTAGGATACCCCCATAAGGTGAATCACATTGAGACACTATGAAATACGATTATGGGAATCACTTCGAATATTCCTTGATGTAACGTAAGCCCCAGGGGAAAAGTATTACATAAGAAGTTTCAAGTTATCAGTGGTATATTGTAGATAAATATTGAGGTGAATTAATAATGGATGGACAAAAGTCATAAAGTATGAGATGAGATTAGGCTGTAATTCTAAAGATGAGCAGTAATGAGGAAGCATTAAAGGACTTAAATTTATACATATGGAATAAGCAACGAGAGTAAGCTGGGATTTGGTAACAGACCTAAACAACGATAAATTAAAGTAAGAGCTATGGTAGTAAATTAATTCGGATTGATAAACAGACTTATGCGATGAGATATAGCAATATTCATGAATTCAACAAAGTACCAAGCGAAGAACTTCAGTATACTCATAGATGCCCAAAGGGACATCTTATCAAAATCTACATATAAAGCCTAGAGATTGGGCGCACTTACAAGGTCACAGTCATACAGGCTACATGATAGAAAGCAACCATTACGAGATTGTAAGGAATTCGATCACAAGTCATGGCGTGGGAAAGAGGACTAAAGGGAGGAATGCCATGGCCTTTGGATTTATTCATAGAACAACTACTTAAATGGCAAGGAGAGTATTAAGGTATTCACAAGAGCTATCAGTTATGAAAATGATAAGAGCATCAGTCAATATTCGAGGATGAATGTTCCAAAGGGGGGAATAATATTACACCCCGCAATATTAAGATGATGTTACGTCCTGCAATATTATATTACGATGATGTTATGCCTTGTAATATTACATTATGATGATGTTACGTTTCGTAGTATTAAGTTACGACAGTGTTGCACCCAACTGTATTACATTATGGCGATGTTATGCTCCGTAGCATTTTATTACGACGACATTACATGTACTATACATGAACTTGTCGTAAGATAATTGAACTCAGTTCAAGGATAATATTATTTGGAAATTGTAAGCATTATGCTATTTCAAACAAGGGATAAGTAAATTCGCGAAGGTGAGAGGGTAAGTAAATTCAAGAATATCACACAGATTTTTCCCTACTTTGATCCGCCTTTACATGTTGTCGCAATTGGCATGTGTTGGAAGGATTGTCAAGAGAATCGACTCAAGTATGCTAAGGTTATCCCTTCTTTCTTTTGGCATGATCCATACGATACGAACGAAACGTGCAAATGCACAAATTCCATAAATGACTCTATTCATAGAAGTATTAGAGATAACTATGTTCTTGAATTTCCATATGTCATAATATTTTATCATCTGTTCATGGGTCTCAGAAAAATACGCAAGTCGAAAAAAGAAAAAGGTTTACTTCATGATATATTCAAAGGCATAATGGTCTTATGACACTTCAAGAGATTTTATTAACGTGCTTTGCAAGCATTTATACATGTACATTGACCCATGAACAGATGGCGTTATATACGTGTATATATGTATTATATATATATATGGGATATGAGAAAGGTTATGGCGTTATATACGCACCACTACCTGATTAGTTGGTATACATTGATATTATGCCCACAGTGGCCAAGGTGATATGATGGGATGCTCTTAGACGATGATGATGTTATGAAACATGTACCTATGCACGAGATGACATTCATACACATATGCATTATACTATAAATATTTCATGATTTATAAAGTTATTCAGACCTACAGGTGGAGTCATTTACTCTATATTTCCTCCATGACTGTTATGTACTTATTTATGTGTCTTACATACTCAGTACATTATTCGTACTGACGTTCCTTTTTGCTTGGGGACGCTACGTTTCATGCCCGCCGGTCCTGATAGACCGGTCGAGAACCCTCCAAGTAGGCTATCAGCTCAGCGGAAGATGTTGGTGCGCTTTATTTTCTTCGGAGTTGCTTATTTGGTTAGTATGATTTAGACATGTATTGTTTGTTATGGCGGGACTCTGTCCCGACCTTTATGATATTTATGTACTCTTAGAGGCTTGTAGACATATGTCATGTATGTAAAAGATTGTACGGCCTTGTCGTCCTATGTTTTGAGTTTATAAATGATCATGTTGGCCTATTAGGCCCGTATGTTATGTGTATATGATGATGTAATGAGAAAGATACGTTACATTGGTACTCAGTTGAGTAAGGTACCAGGTGCCCATCGCGGCCCATCAGTTTGGGTCGTGACAAAAGTGGTATCAGAGCAGTTCTGTCCTAAGAGTCTACAAGATGTGTCTAGTAGAGTCTTGTTTATGGGTGTGTAGTGAACCACCAGTAGGGTTATCTCATATATGAAGGCTCGACATATGGTCGAGAAGGGGTGTTTGGCCTATTTGGCATATGTTCGTGATTCTAGTGCTGAGGTTCCTTCTATGGATTTTGTGCCTGTTGTTCGTGAGTTTCCTGAGGTATTTCCTTTAGACCTGTTGGGTATGCCACCCGACAGGGATATTGACTTCTGCATTGATTTGGCTCCGGGCACTCAGCCTATTTCTATCCTACCATATCGTATGGCCCCGCCTGAGTTGAAAAAATTGAAAGAGCAGTTGCAAGACTTGCTTGATAAAGGCATTATTATACCTAGTGTCTCGCCTTGGGGTGCGCCGGTGTTTTTTATTAAGAAGAAGGACGGATCGATGAGGATATGTATAGATTACCGATAGTTGAACAAGGTTACAATCAAGAATAAGCATCCATTGCTGAGGATTGATGATTTGTTCGATTAGCTTCAGGGTGCCAAGGTATTTTCGAAGATTAACTTGAGATCTAGCTACCATCAGTTGAGTATTAGGGCATCCGTTGTCCCTAAGATAGATTTCCACACTCGGTACAGGCATTATGAGTTCTTGATGATGTCATTCTGATTGACAAATGCCCTAGCAGCTTTCATGGATTTGATAAACCAAGTGTTCAAGCCTTACTTGGATTCATTCATGATAGTCTTCATTGATTTTATTTTGATCTATTCCTGCAGTCGGGAGGAGCATGAGCAGCATCTGAGAGTTGTTCTTCAGACTTTGAGAGATAGTCAATTGTATGCTAAGTTTTCAAAGTATGAGTTCTGGTTGAGTTCAGTTGCATTCTTGGGTCACGTCGTCTCATCAGAGGGTATTCAGGTGGATCCGAATAAGATAGAGGAAGTCAAGAACTAGCCTATACCCATGTCAGCTTCAGAGATCCAGAGTTTCTTAGGTTTGGCATGCTATTACCGTTGGTTTGTGGAAGGGTTTTCATCTATTGCAGCTCCGATGACTAGGTTGACCCAGAAGGGTGCCCAGTTCAGGTGGTCAGACGAGTGTGAGGCGAGATTTCATAAGCTTAAGATAGCTTTGACTACGACACCTATGTTGGTATTGCCTACAGGTTCAGGGCCATATATAATGTATTGTAACACATCTCGTATTGGACTTGGTGCGGTGTTGATGCAGGATGGCAAGGTCATTGTTTATGCTTTGCGACAGTTGAAGATTTATGAGAAGAAATATCCAGTTCATGATTTGGAGTTAGCAGCCATTGTTCACACGTTAAAGATTTGGAGGCATTATCTGATTGGCTTGTCATGTGAGGTGTTCATAGACCACAAGAGTCTACAATATTTATTCAAGCAGAAGGAGCTAAATTTGATACAGAGAAGGTGGTTGGAGCAATTGAAAGACTATGATATCATCATCTTATATCATCCGGGAAAGGCCAATGTGTTGGCCGATGCTTTGAATAGAAAATCAGCCAGTATGGGCAGTCTTGCATATATTCCGATCGGTGAGAGACCGCTTGCTTTGGATGTTCAGGCTTTGGCCAATCAGTTCATGCGGTTGGATGTTTCTGAGCCCACCCGTGTGTTAGCTTGCATAGTCGCTCGTTCTTCATTATTTGAGCGTATCCGAGATCGGCAGTATGATGATCCTCATTTGCTTATCTTTAGAGACAAGGTGCGGCACAGAGGTGCCAAGTAGGTTATGGTTGGAGATGATGGAGTTTTGAGGATGTAGGGTCGTATTTGTGTGCCTAATATGGATGGACTTCGAGATTTGATTTTAGAAGAGGCCCATAGTTCCCGGTACTCTATTCATACGGGCACCGCTAAGTTATATCAGGATTTGTAGTAGCATTATTGGTGGAGGAGGATGAAGAAGGATATTGTTGCATATGTGACTCGGTGTTTGAATTGTCAACAAGTAAAGTACGAGCATCAGTAACCTAGTGGTTTGTTTCAGAAGATTGAGATTCCAGAGTGGAAGTGGGAGCGTATCACTATGGACTTTGTTGTTGGACTCCCACGGACTCAGAGGAAGTTCGATGCAGTGTGTGTTATTATTGATAGGCTGACCAAGTTAGCGCATTTCACTCTTGTGGCAGTTTCCTATTATTCTGAGAGGTTAGCCGAGATTTATATCTGGGAGATTGTTCATCTTCATGGTGTGCCCATGTCTATCATTTCGGACCGAGGTACGCAGTTTACCTCACATTTCTGGAGGGTAGTTCAGCGTGAGTTGGGCACACGGGTCAAATTGAGCACAACATTTCATCCTCAGACGGACGGGCAGTCCGAGCATACTATTAAGATTTTGAAGGATATGCTCTAAGCTTGTGTCATTGACTTTGGAGGCTTATGGGATCAGTTCTTGCCTTTCACGGAGTTTGCCTACAACAACAGCTACCAGTCGAGCATCGAGATGGCTCCTTGCGAGGCTTTATATGGTTGGAGGTGTCGATCGTCAGTTGGGTGGTTTGAGCATGGAGAGGCTCGGTTATTGGGTACAGATCTAGTACAGAATGCCTTGGACAAGGTCAGGATCATTCAGGATAGGCTTCATACAGCTCAGTCCAAGCAAAAGAGTTATGCCGATCGTAAGGTTCGTGATGTAGCGTTCATGATCGGCAAGTGGGTGTTGCTTTGGGTATCACCTATGAAGGGCGTGATGAGATTTGGGAAGAGGGGAAAGCTTAGCCCTAGATTCATTGGCCCGTTTGAGATTCTTGATCGAGTGGGAGAGGTGGCTTACAGACTTGCGTTGCCGCCGAGTTTATCAGTTGTGCATCCTGTGTTTCATGTGTCCATGCTTCGGAAGTATCATGACGATCCATCCCACGTGTTAGACTTTGTCCAGTTGGACAAGGACTTGTCCTATGAGGAGGATCCGGTAGCTATTCTAGACCGGCAGGTTCGTCAGTTTAGATCGAAGAGTTTCCCTTTTGTTTGTGTTCAGTGGACAGGTCAACCTGCCAAGGCAACTACCTAGGAGTCCGAGTCCGATATGCAAAGCCGATATCCCCATCTTTTCTTCGACTGAGCTACTTTCTTCTGTCTGTTCGAGGACGGACGATTGTTTTAGAGGTGGAGAATGTCATGAACCAAAAGGTCATAACTCATTTTGAAAGAAAATTCTATGTTCCGAGGCCTTAAAACCTCTTTTTGTCTCACCTCAATTTTCATGCGTAGTCGGGTGCATTTTCGTAAAGCTTTTATGTAAAAACTAAGTAAAATAAGGAAATTGGCTTTTAAAATTGAATAAAGTTGACTTTGGTCAACATTCTTGGTAAATGGACCCGGACCCATGATCCAATGGTCTCGGAGGGTTCGTAGTAAAATTTGGGACTTGGGCGTATGTCCAGAATCAAATTCCGAGGTCCTAAGCCTGAAAAATGAGTTTTTGAAAGAAATTGTTTAACTGAAATTATAAGAGTTTTTGGAAATGAAAAGAGGTCTGAATTTGATGATATCGAGCCAGTATTTTGGTTACGGAGCCTGGTACAAGTCTTATATAATAATTAAGTTGAATCTATGAAGTTTGGTGTGAATTGGAGTTCGTTTAGTATAAATCGAACCTTTATTTGAGAAAATGGAAATTTTGATGTTCTTGAGTGATTTCATGAATTTGGGGTTTAATTCATAATTGTTGATGTTATTTTGATGATTTGACTGCACGAGCAAGTCCGTATGATGTTTCTGGACTTGCGTGCATGTTTGGTTTGGAGCCCCGAGGGCTCGGGTGAGTTTTGGATAGGCCACAGACTGAAATTGGATAGAGGAAAAGTTGTTGGTATCTGGTATTTTTTGCCCAGGCCTCTGATCTCGCAATTGCGAGATCAGGCTTCGCAATTGCGAAGTCCTTAGGCATGGGAATTGTGACCCAGGCGTCGCAAATGCGAACTTAGCCTGGGCAGGCCTTGGTCGCAAATGCAACCGTTTTATCGCAAATGCGAAATGGGCTGTGTCACAAATGCCACTAATCCCTCGCAAATGCGAAGGCGACATCTGCATCCAGTTAATTCGGACTTAGACGTATTTTTCTTCATTTTTCAAACTCTCTCAAACCTTAAGCTCTCTTGGGCAATTTTCTAAAGAAACCTTCTTTTCCAAATCAATTGTAAGTCATTTCTAACTCATTTTCTTCAATCTATAACATCTTTTCGCATGATTTCAATTCAAAATCAAGAGTTTTCACGGGAGAAATTAGGTGTTTTGGGTAGAACTTAGGATTTTCAAATTTTGGGGATTTGGACCTCAATTTAAGGTCCGATTTCAAAATAAATTATATATTTGAGTTCGTGGGTGAATGGGTAATCGGGTTTTGGTTTGAACCTCATGATTTGACCATGTGGGCCCGGGGTCGATTTTTGACTTTTTGGGGAAAACATTAGAAAACCTATTTTCATGCATTAGAATTGATTTATTTAGTATTTATTGATATTGTTAAGTAAATTGTGGCTAGATACAAGCGAATTGGTGGTGGAAACAAGAGGTAAAGCTTTAATTGAGGCTTGAATTGTGTTCGTGCCATTGATGTAAGTGTTTGGTCTAACCCTACCTTGATGTATTAGGAGTTGTGTCTTATTTTATATGTGTTAATTATTGAGTACGACGTATAGGTGTGGTGACGAGTATCTATACGTCGGTGTCAAGCATACCCGTGAGTCTTATACTTTGATTGATGTGATTCCGTTTCGTATTGTTCATGCTTTATATGATGATTTCTATTGTTGAACAAGGCTTGTGGAAGTATCATTGGTAATTGAACATTGTGGAAAAGAGAAGAGGTTTATGATATTGTCTCCCTTGCCGGGATATTATTACTTTTGATATTATCTCCCTTGCTCGGATGTTATTACTCATGATATTGTTTCCCTTGCCGGGATATTGTTGTTATGCTAGTGTTCCCTTGCCGAGATTTTATTGTAATATTATTGATTCCCTTGCCCAAATTTCTTTGTGATTTTTGCTTAGGTGAGGAAGAGTGTAAAGCACGAAGGGTAATGCCGTGCCGATATTGTGAGGTAACAGCACGAAGGGTGATTCCGTGCTGCACGATGTACAATGTCATGCCATGATATGAGTGATAATGCACGAACGATAATTCCGTGCCATGATTATGTGAGGTAAAAGCACGAAGGGTGATGCCGTGCTGATTCTATTGATTTTTATGGTGAGGATGAGAGTAAAAACATGAAGGGTGATGTCGTGCACGTGTTATTGAGTTCTTGATTCTTGGTGACAATTGAATTATGGCTTTATTTACATTCCTCTATTGGTTTTCTATTGTCACCTGATATTCTCCGCAGCATGTTTTCCCCCTCCTATCTTTAACTGTAAATTTCTGCCTTTATTTTTCTGTTGTACATGATTTAACTGCACATGTTTATTTGGTAGTATTGTCCTAGCCTCATCACTACTTCGCCGAGGTTAGGCTAGGCACTTACCAGTACATGGGGTCGGTTGTGCTGATACTACACTCTGTACTGTGTGCAGATCCCGGCACTGCAGCTTTTGGACCACAGTGAGGTTGCTGCCTTCAGTCCATCGGACGACCCGAGGTAGTCCTACAGGCATCCGCATGCCTTGGCGTCTCCTTCTATCTTTCCATTCTGTTTCTTTTATGTATTTTAGAGACAACTTTGTATTTATCTTTTAGACCACTGTTTGTAGTATTCGTAGACAGTCCGTGACATTGTGATACCAAATTCTGGGTAGAGTTGTATGTTAGATTCTGCACTAGTATATGGTTTAACTATTAGTTTTCGTCTTCCGCATTTCTGTTTATTATAATTATTCTGCAGTTGATCACCTACTATATTGAACTGTTAAATAGGCTAAGTAAAATGGTTAATGAATCTATAACACTCGGCTTGCCTAGCTTTCTTAAGTAGGCGCCATCACGACTCCCGAGGGTGGGAAATCCGGGTCATGACAATCAGTTAATTTTTTGTGTGTAATTTCAATTCCTCAGCATTCTATAATATTCATATTCTGCAATATTAGGAGATTTGACTGCTTAAACAATAAGTATATAGCATGTGATTGTGAGGCCTCAATTCATGACTAGACGAGATACCAAAGGCCTCTGCCTTTACGTCCCATGGATAGATAAAGAGGGAAGCCAGAGCCTTTGGTTTATTTATGTTGTCAAAGAGTTGAACAATGATTTTTTGTGTTGTCAAATATTCGAACAATGAAAATAGATGGCGATTGCATGATCGAATTGTTCAGGTCATGTAGGAATACGTAGAAGCCCTTTGAACAAGTGAGGCTTTTTCCAATAGAAAGATTTTCATGTGAGAGAGATTTTAATTATGTGTATTCTGTTAAGCGAGTTCTGTCTCGCGTCCTTCACCTATAAGTTAAAGGAACCAGTGTTAGGATCAAGATAATTAGGTGTCTTGCGGAATCTAGTAAAGAAAACCTTGAATGACAATAAATCACACAACAAAAGAAAATATACCGAAAGAGACACAAATGTTTAACGTAGTTCAGTTAGTTGACCTACGTCTATAAGCGTAGATGAGCAATCCACTATATGAAAGAGAGAATAAAATATCAAGAAAACAATCTCATAAAGAGGTACATACAAGTGGCAGACTAATACTTCTCTTACAAATCTTCCCCTAAAAAAGACTCTTAGACACCTTAAGGCAACATTGTAGATGCTACCGAATGGGAAGGAAGGATCCTCAATTTATAGAAGTCTAAAACATTTTCCTCTAATAAAAAGGACAAGCCAAATATGGAATATTTCCTTCTAGGAAAAGGAAAATATAATTATGGTAATTGTGTAGACCTTTCCTTCAAAAGATAGGAAACCTAAATATGGTAAGAAAGTAAGTACAACCACCTAACAATTCTCCCACTTAGCCTAAATTTTCTGATAAAATAAACTTGATCCGCCTTCTTCACATAACCTTTAATAGGTTGCATCTCCAAATCTTCACCACAAAGTTTGTCTCAATGTGGAGTAATACTCTGGTCAAATTCTCTGACAAAAATCATAATTATCTTCAAATAGGTTGTTATTAAAACTAAACCTGCCTAGATGAACCTGTCTTGGACCTCACTCTGATACCACTTGTTTTTCTATGATATATTTAAACTTCAAATACTACTGCCTTGGAACTTCTTTCAATCCATATATACAGGGTTTGCAAACATAATATTATTTTCCCTTAATTATAAAATCCTTATGTTACTCCATATATAAATCTCCTCATCAAAATCATCATGAAGAAAGTAGTCTTGATATCTATCTGCTCAACCTTTAAATTTAGACTCGCGGTTAAGCCTAGAACCATACAAATAGAAGATATCTGCACAACAAGGGACAAAATTTCATCAAAGTCAGATCCCTTCTTCTGGCCAAAAGCTTTAGCAAATAACATCGCCTTGTCCCTAGGCGCAGAGATCTGTTGATCTTTCTTTACTCAAAAATCCATTTGTTTGATAAAACTCTCTTACCTTTTGGCAGTTTCACTAACTCATATGTGTCATTTTCATGTAGTGAGTTCATCTCATCTTTCATGGCTTCTACTCATTGATCTTCGTGAGTATCTTGCATGACTTCATCATAACTCTCAGATTCTCCCATGTTAGTGAAGAGTACATACTCGTTAGGAGGGTAGCACATGGGTTTTTCTTCTCCCTTGTAGATTGTCTAAGAGAGGCTTCAGGAGTATTCCAATTAGTTAATAGAGTAGGAATTGGTTGCTTATCAACTACAACTTCATCAATTGGATCATTCATAATATCTACACCCTGATGATCATTTTGATCTTGATCACTATCTTCATTATTGTTTTGGGTTCCTTCATGTGCAATAGGTGCTTTAGCAATAGAAACTGGATCAATATCAATTAATCTCTCATTACTTAGAGAATCTATCTTTTCAGCTTTTTCAATATCTTTAACAGTCTGGTCTTCAAAAAATATTGTATCACGACTTCTTATAAGCTTATTATCAAATGGATCATCAAAACGATACCGAAACTCATCTTAAGCATAACCAATAGAGATGTACTACTTAGTTTTGACTTCCATCTTTGATCTCTCATATTTAGGAACATTCACACAAGCTTTACACCAAAAAACTCTCAAGTGATCATAAGAAATATCTTTGGCAAATCAAACTCTATTTGGGATATCACCATCCAGAGCAACAATATGAGACAAATTATAACATAAGCAACAGTGCTTTCACCCAAAATGTATTTAGAATTTTTTCCTCTAAAAGCAAGCATCTTACTCTCTCAATTATAATTCTATTCATCCTCCCCGCCGAAACCATTCAATTGAGGCGTCTTCGGCGGAGTTTTCTGATGACGAATTCATTGTTCTCTCGATATTTTATACTGTCTTTTACACAATGGATTGCTCATCTTCACTTGTGGACATAGATCAATTAACCGAACTACGTTAAATATTTGTGTCTTTTTCGATATATTTCTCTTTTGTTGTATGATTTATCATCGTTTAAGGTTTGCTTTACTAGCTTCCGCATGACACCTGATTATTTCGATGCTAACAGGTGGTATCAAAGCCTTGGTTATTTATCTGGAGTTTTTATGTAGTAGACACGAATATAAGCAAGAAGGTATGTTTAAATGGGATCAATTATAATATTTGGATAAGCAAGATGAAAGATATATTATTTGTGAAGAAGATGCATCTACCCATTTATACAGCCCATAAGCCCGAGACTATATCTGTTGAAAATTGATATTTCGAGCACCAACAAGTATGTGTATATATACAATAATGGGTTAAAGACAATATTTGCAACCATATTGTGAATGACACATGCAAGATCATTGCGGAAAATTTTAGAGACTCTTTATGCCTCAAAATCTAGGAACAACAAGTTCTATTCTTGATCAAATAAATAGAGGACAGTCTTATTTTTGATCAAATAAATAATTTTAAGGGGATCCTTGATCAGCTAAATGGAATGGGAGTTAATTTTGATATTGAGATACAAAGACTTGGGCTTCTTAATACTCTGTCAGATTCTTCGGAAACTCTTCGTATTTCTTTGACAAATTCAGCTCCTGGTGGTAACGTAACATTGAATATGCCAAGATTGGTATGCTGAATGAAGAAGTAAGGAGACAATCTTAGGGTTTATTCTTACAAGGGGATATATTTTTTTTATAGAAGACTGTGGGAGAGATAGAACAAGAGGTTCGAGGAATAGAGGTAAAAGTAGAAGTAAGTCAATGTCCAAATACCAGAATTATTCATGCAACCACTATGGCAAGAAAGCACAATTCAAACGGTTATGCCACAAGTTGAAGCAAGACACTAGAGAAGGAACGAAAATTGAAAATAACGAGAACAATGTTGCTGATATTATTCAAGATGACTTTATTTTTGTTTATGATGAAAACATCATTAATTTGGCATCCCATGATACAAGCGAGATAGTAGATTCTGGATCTACCTCACATGCCACACCAAGAAAATGTGTTTTCTCATCTTATACATCTGCTAACTCTGGAGTGCTAAGATAGGCAATGCAGTAAGGTTAAGGTGTTTGGTGTTGGTACAGTTTATTTGAAAACTAATAATGATTCAACATTAGTTCTTAAGAATGTCAAGCATGCTCCAGATTTTCCTTTCAATTTGATCTCCGCAAGAAGATTAGATGTTAAAGGTTACCATAATACCCTCTTTAGTGGCCAATGAAACTCACCAGGAGCTCATTAGTAGTGGATCGGAGTTAAGTCTTCTCATTTATATGTGACACAAGGCTCTATTCTTAATAACTCCATAAATCTGGTGGAAAGTGACTCCTTATCAGAATTGTAGCACAAAAGACTGAATCATATGGGTGAAAGAGAGATTGCCTGTTTAGATAAGAAAAATTTACTTTCTGGAGTGAAACAAGCGAAGCTGAAAAGGTGTTTCCATTATTTAGCTGGCAAACATAAAAGCTCGAATTATTAGAGCTAGTACCCTCTAACTTATGTGGTCCTTTTATATTAAAGTCAAAAGGTGATACACATTACTTTGTGACCTTCATTAATGATGATTCTCACAAACTCAAGGTATATCCTTTAAAATTCAAAGATCAAGTACTTAGCGCATTTAAGGAATTTCAGGCCTTAGCTAAGAGACAAAAAAGAAAGAAATTAAAATATATTTGCACTAACAATAGTGGTGAATATTGTGGTCATTTTCATACTATTGCAAAAAACAAGGGTACAAGAAAATTTCTTCAGACCATTATGTATTATTTCATAAGTTCTCTGATGATGATTTTATTATCTTGTTGCTTTATGTAGATGATATGCTTATTGTTGGCAAGAATAAATCTAGAGTTACAATCCTTAAGAAACAGCTAAGCAAATCGTTTACAATGAAAGGCTTGGGGCCAACAAAGAAATCTTGGGCATTCAAATCCACCGACAAATAAAAATGAGTTATTTTATCCCAAAAGCAATAAATTGAGAAGGTACTCAAGAGGTTCAATGTGACAGATGCAAAAGTGGTAAGTACTCTTCTTCCTAAACACTTTGAACTAAGTATTAGTCAAAGCCAATCTACCAATGAAGAGAAAAAGAATATGTCTCATATTATTTAGTCTTCTACTTTTAGTAGTTTGATGTATCGTATGGTTTGCAGTAGACCAAATAGTACATATGTCGTTGGTACTGTTAGTATATTCCTTTCTAATCCTGGAAAGGAACATTGAATAATACTGTAGATTAGAAGTTGTGCTTTAGGAGGCAATTTTGATAATTTAAGATCCATTTTCGGTTATTTGATCACTTTCCCAGGGGGATATTTCTTGACAATCTAGACTACAGAAGTGCATAGCTCTATCCACCACAAAAGCCGAATATCTTTTTGCCATAGAATATGCCAAAGAATTATTATGGATGAAGGAGATTATTAATGATCTTGGCTTTGAGCACTCAAGATATATCTTATTTTATGATAATTAGAGTGTTATCTATCACATCAAGCACTTCACTTTTCATTTTGATAGGTTACAAGTACCTTGGTCATAAGCACTTTATTTTATGTTTTGACGAACTAACTTACTATCCAGAACCAGATAAGGAGTCTGTTACAAATTTACAAGACCTTAAGATCACAAGGTTCCAGCTTAGGATATGGCTCAACTCTTCAGAGTATAAGGAACAGCCGAGGGAACAGGTCGCTACCAGTTCCCGAGGTGACTGTACGAAGTCAACTCTCCAATTGGAAAGTTGTTGCCGGCACACGCTACAGTACATGAACAATTCAGCAGTCAACTCTCTGTGGAAGGATTTTTAACTACCTTGGTTACATCATTGTATGTGTGGTCACACATGCTATTATTAATATCAAGGGAGGTAAAACACATTCACTTGAACACTTAGAGATTTTATTCAAGCTCCTATGTGATCATCCAACAAGTAATTCTCAACTACATCAAGAATAAAGAACACAACACCTACAGGCTAGTTCCCACATCAAGTTATTGTATGTCCTTAGTTGAGTTGTAACTTTGTAATAGTTCTTCAATTGTAATTCCTCCCTAGTTTGTTTAGAAGCATTCTGCAGGAAAACCTTTGTAAACCTTAAACCTGTGTGTTTGAGTCTTGGCTAGAGTTAGTCAAGTAAAGTCTTTGTAATAGAGTTATTACAAAGTCTTTGTAATAGAGTATTACAAGTTAGTGAGAGATTAAGAGGTTAATTCTTAGGTTACATAGTTTGTAATCTAAAAGTTGTTCAGCAGTGAAGTTGAAATCCTACAAGGGTAGGTCGTGATTTTTAGTCCCGTTGAGTTGGGAATTTTCCACGTAAAATTCCTCTTGTCATTTATTTACCACAGTGTGCGCGTATTCTGTTGAACTTGATAGAGAATCTGGTTCTCAATAGAGTTTGGTGGACTCTTATATTCTATCACATTCTAAGGCCCAACATATCAATAAGAAATATCATTGGATAAGAATGACAGTGTTAGTGAAATTATTGGAGGTTGGAAATATACATACTGATGACAATTCTTCGAATATGCTGACGAAACCAGTGGTTGCAGATAAGTACGAGTTTTGCAGAAAATTGGCAGGCATGAAGCCTGTTAATAGTTCCTCTATTTGAAGACATATTTGGCCCATTGATTGGAGGGAGAGGTTTTTGGGCCCATGCCCATGTTGTCCGGCCAAATGCCCAATGACTTAATCCTATTTCTTTCATTTCCTTTCCTATTTGAAATTGGATTTGAATTTTATTACTATTTGGAGTCGATTTTGGCTTTAAGAGAAATCACCACTCATTATCCATAAATAAAGTAACTATGGAGAATTGTTCTATGATTATTAGTATTAGTCTTTGTTAGAGTTTAGGACATAGTTGTTTTTGGTGATTTTTTTTGTTTTTGGTACTTGTTTTTGTTTGTTTTGTTATTGTGGATGGTAGCAAAGATTCCGCTCCTGCATGTGAAGGTCCAAATTTGGTTAATGAAAGTATTTTCCTTTTGCTGCTTATGATACTACTCTTTTGTCTCTGTTTTCTATCATGTTGTGCCCACACAAGTGACATGAGTTAACCACGCTAGACTTCTTTATGATGCTTACTTGTTCTGTGCTTTTTATGATGCCAAAAGAGGGAAGATTTAATTGAATAATATTGAGCATATTTGAGCATAATTGAGAATGATAATGAGCATAATTGAATAATAATCTGAAGGGGGAAAATACAGATTCAGGGGGAGCTCACTGAGGTTCCTAGTACACTTACACTATCATAGCACTGATTAGGGGGGAATGCAGAGATTCAGGGGGAAACTTAAGGTCTTTCGGGTTCACAGTATGGTTTTATGTGGCTCTTTTCTGGTTCTATGTTGCTCTTTCTGGGATTTTCAATTATGAATTTGTCATCATCAAAAAGGAGAAAATTGATAGGTTTCAAGTACCTTGGTCATAAGTACTTTGTTTTATATTTTGATGATCTAACAAACTTACTATCCAGAACCAGATAAGGAATCTATTACACATTTACAAGACCTTAAGATCACAAGGTTCCAGCTTGGGATATGGCTCAACTCTTCAGAGTAGAAGGAACATATGAGGGAACAGGTCCTTACCAGTTCCTGAGGTGACTGTACGAAGTCAACTCTCCTGCTAGAAAGTTGCTGCATGCACATGCTACAGTACAGGAACAGTGTAGCAGTCAACTTTCTGTGGAAGGCTTTTTACCTACCTTGCTTACATTATTGTATGTGAGGTCACATATGTATTATCAACATCAACGAAGGTAAAACATATTCACTTGAACATTTAGAGATTTTACTCCAGCTCCCTCACGTGATCATCCAACTAGTAATTCTCAAGTGCATCAAGAACAAAGAACACAACAACTCTGGAGCAGTTCCCACATCAAGTTATTGTATGTCCTTAGTTGAGTTGTAACTTTGTAATAGTTCTTCAATTGTAATTCCTACCTAGCTTGTTTAGAAGCATTATGCAGGAAACCCTTTGTAAACCTTAAGCCTGTATGTTTGATTCTTGGCTAGAGTTAGTCAAGTTGTAAAGTCTTTGTAATAGAGTTATTGCAAAGTGTCTTGTAATAGAGTATTACATGTTAGTGAGGGATTAAGAGGTTAATTCCTAGGTTGCATAGTTTGTAATCTAAAAATTGTTCAGTAGTGAAGTTGAAATCTTATAAGGGTAGGTCGTGATTTTTAATTCCACTTGTCATTTATTTACTACAGTGTGCGTGTGTTCTGTTGAACCTGATAGAGAACTTGGTTCTATATAGAGTTTGGTGGACCCTTATATTCTATCAATTGGTATTAGAGCGGGTTCTTTCTATCAGGTTAACACCTAGAAAGGATCCTCATGGCTGCTCCTCCAAACTTCGAAGAAGTCTAGTCTACTTACAGACCTCCAAGGTTCAACGGTCAATATTATGGATGGTGGAAAACTAGGAAGCACGACTTCATCATGGCTGAATATTCTGAGTGATGGGATGTCATATGTGACGGACCCTTTGTCCGTGCAAAAAACCTTGGCAAACCAGCTGTAGCCATTCCCAAGATGAGGAAGGAATTCAATGACACTAATAAAAAGGCCATAGAAAAGAATTTTCCTGCAAAAACAGTTCTTGTGTGTGGCATTGGTCCTGATGAATATAACAAGATATCAGCATGTCAATCAGCAAAAAAATCTGGGAGGCTCTTCAGACAGCTCACGAGGGAACAACACATGTGAAGCAATCTAAGATCAATATGCTCAATACTAAATATGAGCTCTTTAGAATGAAAGATGATGAATTCATCCACGATATGCATACTTGTTTCACCTCTATCATCATTGAGCTTCACTCTCTTGGTGAAGTTATTTCGAGAAACAAGCTTCTCAGGAAAATCCTTAGTGTACTACCCGATTCTTGGGAAAACAAAGTAAACGCCATTACAGAGGCGAAGGATTGCAGACACTGACCATGGATGAACTTGTTGGAAACTAGAAAACTTATGAAATGAAGAAGAAGAAGAAGAAGAAGGACAATGAAAGAAGAGATCCCAAGAGGGAGAAAAACCTGGTCCTCAAGACGGACATCAATGATTCAAGTGGTAAAGACGGTGGCATGGATTACTTGTCAAGAAGATTCCAGAAGATGGTTCACATGAATGGAGGCATTCCAAAAAGGGGAAGTTCTGGAAAGCCAAGAAATTATGACCTCTGTCATAAATGTGGCAAGCTTGGATACTTTATCAAGGATTGCCCTCTCCTAAAGCAAGATCCGTACAATAACAAATTTGACAAAGTAGCAAAGAGGAACCAGGTTCCTGACAAATGCTTCAAGAGAAAGAGTGATGCTGACAATGTTGTAAAGCAAGCTCTTGCAGCATGGGGAGACTCCTCTAGCAAATCTGAAGAAGAAAACGATCATCGTGGTAGTTCAATGATGGCAGTGGAAAATGAAACAACTGAGTATGATTCAATCTTTGCTTTAATAGCTCAATCTAATGATAATGAAGATGAAGACGGTGATGAGGTAAATCTTTTGAATGTTCAGAGAAATCTGAAATCTTACTCTCTTAAAAAGCTCATGTCATTAGCAAATGTATTAATTGATGTGTACCATAGTCTTATCAATGATAAAAATGCATTAACTATGGAACTAGGGGAAGCTAACAAGCCAGATATGACCTGGTAGTCGTTGTAGTTGATTTGAAAGAAACAATAGAGAACTTGAAAAAGGAAAAGGATGCCTTAGATGAGAAAATTGCCAGTATAGAACATGAAGGAGATGATCTAATGGTTGTTGTGGTGGATTTAAAAGAAACCATTGAGTGTGTAAGTAAAAAAAAAGAAACCTTGACTGAGAGAGTTGCTATCATTGAGCAAGAGAGAGATGACCTAGTAGTAGTGGTAGTAGACTTGAAAGAAACAATTGAGAAATTTAAAATAGTAACTAGGCTTGGAAACTCTGAAAAAGGAAAGAAAGTTGCAAGGGAGGAACAAATTAAGCTTGAAAATGAGTTAAATTTGGTGAAGACCAGTCTGTGTGCTGAGCTTGAGAAAAACAAACAGCTTCTGGAAGAACTAGGGAAAGTAAGGAGTGACCTTGAAAAATTGCTTAAGTGGACCTGGCCTTGCGATGCTATCACTACCATGTACACTAACAGGGGGGGGGAACTAGCAAGGGATTGGGTTTCAAAGAGAAAAGATTCCCTACAACCCTTATAGTAAGTATGTTACTGTAACCGATAATTGGCTATGTACCCACTGTGGTAACAATGGACACCTCAAGGAAAACTACATGACCAGGGTTCAGTCTCATCAGAAAAATAGTCTTTGTTGAGAGAGTAACTACTGTTAGAGGACCTGGTCCGTCAAATTGAAAACGCATATTGCCTGCTTGGACTAAAAGAGCACTCATTTATCCCTTCTTTCATAACAAGGGACCCAAATTCGTTTGGGTTCCTAAATCTAAACCTTGATTTACTTGTGTAGGGTGCAGTGAAGGGGAGCAGCCAACAATGATATATGGACAGCGGCTGCTCAAAGCAATGACTGAAACTACAATCAATTTTCCTTCACTAAAAGCCCTGCAAGGAGAGAGTGTACCCTTTTGGAAATAGCTAAAAGGGGTACACTTTAGGAGTCGGAAGATATATGTAAAGGGAAATAAAGTGGAATTCTTGTCCAGGATATGCACAATTTCAAATCATGTGACTGGTGAGGTGATGTTGTAGACAAAAGATACAAGAATCCTTATGTTGATGTGCTTGAGCCTCCGCAAAGTGGTGATATAAGTTGGTTGAGAGCTATTGAATACATTGCTGAACTATGGGACATAAGGCTGGGATATGCAAGATTTTTATCACTGAATAAACTGGCCCTAAAGGACCTGGTTCGTTGTCTGACCAAGTTGAGTATTAAGGAACACAAAGTGTGCAATGCCTGTGCAAAAGGAAAGTATGTCAAATCCCCATTCAAGCCCAAAAAGGGCAGTCAGCACCTTAATGCTACTTGATCTTCTTTATATGGATCTATGTGGAGTAGTAAGAGAGCCAAACAAGGAAGAAATAAGATATATCCGTTTGATAGTGAATGCCTACTCCAGGTTCACTTGGAATCTATTCCTCAGAGCCAAGGATGAGATCTTTCAAGTAATTGTGGATTTTGTCAAGAATATCAAAGTATAGATGGAAACAAATGTGGCTTGCATCAGATCAGATCATCGAACAATTTTTGATAATGCTAGAGTGGATGAATTCTGTATTGAAAGAAGGATTACTCAACTTCTCATCTCCAAGAACACCGCAACAAATGGAGTTGTGGAAAAAAAGAACATGACTACTGAAGATTTGGCGCGGTCAATATTAATTGATAGAGGGATTGCAAACATCCTGACCAAAATTGCTGACTTATTTGAGGATATCTACGTACAATTGTTATGTTCTCAACAATGGCAAGGATCAACTTTGAAAATTTGATGTTAAAAGAGATTAAGGAATCCTCCTAATTTACTCATCTCTCGAGGGAACAGAAATACTAATCAAGATGGAGAACCCTTATTGATTCCAGCGAGGAACCTGGTCCCACGACTACAAGAACAGAAGTTGAAGATCGAGTTGTTAAAAAAGGTTTGACATAGAAGCATCACAAGTCATTAGCACTCCCATTGCCACAGCTACATGCCTAGACATGGATGAACATGGTTCTCCTATAAATCAAACCAAGCATAGAGACATCATTGGATTACTCCTATATCTCACTGCAAGCAGACCAGACATCGTGTTCAGAGTGGGGTTCTATGCAAGGTTTCAGTCAAATCCAAAGGAGTCTCATCTGAAGGCTGCTGAAAGAATTTTAAGATATCTTAAAGGAACACATGACCTGGTTCTCTACTATCCTTCAAGTAATGGAAAGGAAAAACACATCTAAAATGGGACACTCTCTGGGTTCCTGTCTTGTCTCATGGGGTTCAAGGAAGCAAAATTCAATGACACTCTCAATAGCTGAAGCAGAATATGTAGAAGCCGACTCCTACCTTGCTCAAATGATGTGGATCAAGTAGAAAATTGGAAGACCTTGAGTTTAACTCAAGAGGGCCAAATACATTGATTGTTGAAGATTAAGTTGCTAACATCTTCACCAAAGCCCTGAGAAGAAAACATTCTTAGAAAAATAGCCTTGCACTTGGGATGATAAAACATGATAGAGGACCTGGTTCTTCATGATTGGTTATGAAAGTCATATATAGGTAAAAGTTAGCTAAAGTATTTTCTGGCCAAGTCTAACTCACCTCTATACCGTTACAGGTAGATATGCATGATGACTATAGAGTAGTTGCTGCAGTGCATGCTGGAAAAAGGAGTTAAACTTACTTGCCAGACCTGTCAGGGAACCTGGTTTTCTTGATACAGGTTGGTAGCTTCTTTGTTCTTTCATACACAATTTAAAATGGACAAAAACAATGCCACAACATCAACGTCTCAGTCTCTTTAGGTTGTGTGTTTTCATCCAAAGCGTCACATCTTTTCTGAATGATACAACTCCCAAGCAAAATTTTGTCGCCATTTTAGAACTAGTCCCTCATCATAATTAAATCAACATCACAACCCTTTACTTCCAAATTCAAAACCTCCTATTTGCCTTCTCTCTTCTCAATCTACAAACCCATCGAGTACAATTTCACCATGTCTGAAAATCAAGCAACCTCCAGTGTACCCGACAATACTGCCATTGATTCCACACCAGTTGGCATTCCAACGGTAGACTTCTCTACCAACAAAATCACGAGTCCAAACCCTAAAGCAGAGTCTCCTCCACACTCCAGTCCCTCACCTACCCACCAGATTCTATTCCTTATCACAGTCATGAGAAGATGACTCCGAGCAAGTTTGAGAATGTTTGTCCTCCTCTAGTCTCACCAGTCAAACAGAGTGAACAAGGTAATTAGGGTAAACAAGAGAACCTTGTTCAAGAAATATCAACTCTATCCATGGTTGGTCACTCTAGTGAAAATCCAGTGATCAGTCATGAAAAGACCGAGACAAACATGACAGGTTGCGATTCTACAGGTATCACTCCTCCTATTGAAATTTCCATGAAAACACAAGAAAAGGAGGGAATAGAAAATATGCTCTCTATTGCTTCAAAGAGGGTTATTGTAGATGAAGCTGGAGAAGGGTCTGAGTCTCAGGGGGAAGAGATTCAGTCCATAGATGACTGGGGAGAACTTATTCCACTTGAAGAATCGACTCAAGATGACATTACTGGAGTCCCAAGTGATGAACCCGATCCTCCGCGGAGCATACATGTCAGGGGTCACCTTCTAAGGTCATTGTTGATCCTGCTCTTCTCCCCACTTTTATGTTGAGCCTTTAAATATAGTGGTGCGTGAGATGAAGTCTAATAGTGAAGAAGACGTAGATGATTTGGTGATTACTAGTTTTATTAAGGCTAGGAGTAATCCAGTTGCAGCTCTAGAGCAAATCCCTAAGTGACCCACTACACGGTTGTAGAAAAAGGAGGCTCTGAAATTTATAGAATTTTTAGGAATATTTGCTTAATTGTTTGCATTTTAGTTGCAGTTTGCATATATGAAAAGCATAAAAATACCCCAAAAAATATATATATTCAAGTTCATGTATTGCATCCTTAGTTTGGTAGTTGCATTTTAGTTTAATTGTTAATTAATCGCATCAACAAAACAAAACTCCAAAAATACATTGTTCCATTTTTAAGTTTTAGTTTTAGTATTTTGCCATGACAATACTTGGGCCTTCCTTGGGCCATTTTGCCATGACAATTGGCCCACACCTAAGAGTAAAGTTCTAGAAGTGTACCAGTTGTCCAGAATTGATAGTAAAAATATGTGAAAATATATGAATATGGACAGCTATCCAACAACTGCCCAATTTCAGTTATGAAAGATTCATTTTCCCTAAAATTTAGAGGTGGGATGAAGGGAATAATTCTATTTATTCTTTTCAGTACATGGCAGATTTAGTACCAGTAGATAGTGTAATGGGCCTACTTCTAGCCCAATGTTTTTCCCAGAATAGTTAAAGGTCCAACCTATTTACCCAACGCATAGTTATAATTAGTACCCTTCATTTGAATGTCGAATTGGTTTTAAATACGAATACTCATAGTTTGCTTTAGGAGCGCTATAATAAATCATCACAGCTACGGGTACGCTTCCCGTGACGTAGTTGTGATACATAATTTCCAAAATCTGGGTGAACATTTCATGTGACCCGACCATAACCTCTAATAATGTTAATAAAGTAAACATGTTGTAAATCGTGGGTACGGATCCCGTGACACAATTCGCAATATGTATCAAACAAACAAGTGTACGACAATCGTAACTTGTTCCAGAATAATTCTATAAATAATTAAAAGCGGTCAAAGTTTAAAAATGCATAATAGGTATAAAATATGTAGTTAATCAGATAATTATGCCAATAATAATAGTTGAGCGACCGTGCTAAAACCACGAGACCCGATGTCACACCTCCTTTTTACGCACCCGCGAGGGGACAAGGGAGTTTTTTCCAATTAAAGGACAATCGAAACGGGATTGGTTTATTTATTTCAGAGTCGCCACTTGGGAGATTTAGGGTGTCCCAAGTCACCAATTTTAATCCCGAGTCGAGGAAAAGAATGACTCCATATTACAGTATGTGCGCCAGAAATCCAGATAAGGAATTCTGTTAACCCGGGAGAAGGTGTTAGGCATTCCCGAGTTCCGTGGTTCTAGCACGGTCGCTCAACTGTCATATTCGGCTTATTTATCTGATTTTAATACAATTGTGAACTGTATGTGCCAATTTTAACTTTTTAACCGCTTTATTATTATTATTTTTAAAAGAAATGTGAACATCGCTTAAAACACGTCTTTGGACTGCGTCACATGAAATGCACCCACAATCTGGAACACGTTTTATTTGATATTTTGTGATTTGGATTCGGGTCGCATGAAATGCACACCCAGGCTTAAGAAAGTAAAATATTAAACACGCGCCTAAAAAGACTATCGCGTTATTATTTTGGGAAGACCGTGAAATTCGCTAAACGGTCCTTCCGAATTCTAATTAAACCATACATTTTGTGAGGGCCCCACAATCTATACGTTTTATTTGGCGAGGCTCGTCTCATTTTTATTTTGAAGGATAAACCTACAGTGACTATATTTTCTATTAAGTTCGTCTCTAAAATGAAAGAAAATCTCTTAATTATTTACATGCTGAAAAATGTAACTTATTAGTTATTAGTTTACGGCTAATGCGAATGGAAAATTGCATTCGAGTTTGTAGAAAGAAAAACTGCTTTCATTTTATATTATGTTATTCAATAATACTAGAACATGAGATTAACCATAATATCAAAACAGATTAATTATTCTCCGATTAATTTAAACTAACATTATTAGATGAAGAAAGTATACATATGCAACCTCATTATTCATTAATCATTCAACTACATATTTATACGAAGAAAGAAAATTTATATTCAACCACAAATCTAAACAGGAGAAATTCAACAGGAACAAAGCCTGATTAATATTTCATTTTTGCTTCAAGTCGTGATTGTACAAATGTATACCTGGAAACAGCAGTACAAGAACAAAAGAAGTAGGAGTCAGCAGCAATAATACTACAGCAACAGCAGGTTCAGCAACACCGCAAACCAGTAACAACCAGTAGAATAACCCAGTAACAGATTAAAAACTCAGCAATACCAAAGTACAATTGTAGTCAAAGCAGAAGAGAGACGGATACAAGATGCAGTAGTTTACTGATTTTCAATAACACTCGAGAAAAGACAAACGGAATTTATTCAAGTAGAAGTTCAAGTTGTCTTTCTCTTTTACTCTCTAACACTCTTGAAATTTTTCAGAATGTATTACTCTCAAAAATATTCTCCCAATAATCTCTAAGTCTTCCTCCTCTCTCATTCAAGTCTCAGTCCTCTTTAATGTTCAACAATAACTCTTATTTATAGCAAGACCTTGTCTTGAATTCGCAACCCCAAATAATTCTCCCAATGGCATGCTTTGTCCCACTTATTAATGTTTTCTTTATTTTAAACTTTGTCCCCCATGCCTACATTAAATAAATACCATATTCCCAACCCATTACAATATGTCCCCCATGCCTACATTAAACAAGTGCAAGATTCCTCCCCATTATGTTTTGTCTTGTCCCCCATTATATTAAACAAGTACATCAAAAACCCCACCCCATTATATTTTGTCCCCCATGCTTAACATAAAGAATCAAAATAATGTTCAATTACCAAACTACCCCTCCGACCTTATTGCAATTACAAATCTACCCCCGAATGCAATGCAATTTACCAAATTACCCCTCTGCTCTAAACAATCAATTAATCATAACTTGACCAAAATATAGTCAAGATGAACAATTTCTCAACAATCTTCAACAACAATTATATGAACACGATGAACAACACAACTCCAAATTAATGGAACTAAATTAACCATATCGGGAACCAATCCTGGTTAATTTAGCAAGGATACAACAATACAAACAACAAAATACATGATTCAAACTAAATCAAACCAATCAAAAACATAAACTCACATTAAATCACTGGATTTAAACATGAACTTCAAACCAAGACGAACATGAATTAAATCTATTTTTAAGCAACAAAACATGACGGATTCACATGATTCAACAACATTACTAATTTCTGGAAAATACATAACAACATGAGACAAATTGAAGAGATAATTGGTTAAATTTCAATTTGAATCTAACAAACATTAAACTAACAAATATTTACATAAACAATAATACAAACATGAAATAAACATGAAAAACAACTAATTAAACTTCTATTTTGAAATCTGAAAAATTAATTTTAACAAAACATATGAACATGAACAAAAACAAAAATCAAATATCTAACCATAGACATGAACAAAACAAACATTTGCCGCTTTTAAATTCGAAAAATATCAAAACAAAATACAGATAAAATAAAACTCAAAAAATCTACTAACCGAATCGAACAACATACATACGGACTGTTTCGACGGCCCTCGACTAAAGCTCGACCAAACGACGACGACCAAACCTGAACCAAAGCTCGAACACGAAATATAGCGATACACAGTCGGAAGCAGAAGCTGAAGCAGTAGCAGCTGGATTTGGTTTTGTTTGGACGGAGCTTCTGCTTCAGCAGTAGCAGCAAATGATGGAGAAGGTCGACGCACTGGATGTAGCGAAGAAGAAATAGCTGGGTGGGGGGTGTGTTTGGTGCTTGCGCGAAGAAGCTTGCAAGCAGGAGCAGCTGGCCATGGTGAGCTCAAGCAGCAACGACGCAGCAGGAGTAGTGCTCGATGAGCAAAAACGCAGCAAAGGCAGCGGCGAAGCAGCCGGGGAGGTCGACGTGGATGGCGGTGACGTTGGTTGTTCTGAGCTGGACATAGCGGGCAGCAGAACGCTCATGACAGTATGAGGTGAAGAAGAAGAACCAACCATGTTCAGTTGGAGCTCGACGAAGACGCAACAGTGGGGTTTTCTTCGGAAACCAGCCATGGTTGCTCCAATCGTCAAGTTTTCCGGCGATTGGAGGGGTCATTTGGAGACGAGGAAGAAGATAGAGACGTGAGGTGAGGAGTTGGTTGTCGATGGGGCTGGTGAAGGGCAACCATGGACGTTGGGGTGTTTGGAAAGTTTTGAGAAGAAGAAACAAAGGTTGGAGGGGGGGCGGACCATTTTTTTTTTTTTTTAGGGTTTTGGTTTTTTTCTATTTTTTTGTTTTGTTTTGTGTTTTGACAAAATGAAGAAGGGGTGTTGGGTATTTGGGTTAATGGGGCGGACCGGGTCAACCCGGTCTAAAGTGGACTGGGTCATGGGGAAGATTGGGCAATTATTTGGGCCCGAGGTTGAAATTTGA
Organism: Nicotiana tabacum; assembly: GCF_000715075.1. Classification (NCBI taxonomy): domain Eukaryota; kingdom Viridiplantae; phylum Streptophyta; class Magnoliopsida; order Solanales; family Solanaceae; genus Nicotiana; species Nicotiana tabacum. The sequence continues at coordinate 92,850,008 of NC_134099.1, read as the reverse complement.
AGAAGTGGCCCAATCCGATTTTTCTTTGTATTTTTGTTCTCTTTTCTTCTTTTATTTTCTAAAACTAAATTATAAAAATACTTAAATTATTATTTAGAACTAAATTAAGTTATAAAAGTGCAAATTAACTCCCAATAACAATTAACGCACAATTAAGTAATAATTAAGCATAGAATTGTATATTTGAACATTAAATGCTAAAAATGCAAAAGATGCCTATTTTTGTAATTTTTAATTTTTGTAAAACTAATTTAATTGCTAACAATTGTAGAATTAAATCCTACATGCAAAATGCGACATATTTTTGTATTTTTTATTAATTTAACAAATAAACAAACACAGACAAATACAAATAATTATCCAAAATATCACAAAATCTCACAAAATTGCACACCAAGGAAAATCATTTGATTTGAATTTTTTGGGAGTAATTCTCATATAGGGAAAAAATCACGTGCTTACAGCTGCCCCTCTTTGCCCGGAGACACGAAGGGTTTTCGTGGAAATATAAAGCGAGCGATTTTTGCCCATCCGAGCACTCCGTGTGAAGCTTTTTTTGAAAAAGATTTAACCGAACCTTTGCTTCAAAGGTTTCCTACATATCCGTGGCTAAAGGGGAATCAGGTTAATGTAGTTCGGGAAGTTTTGGTAGCTGGGACTACCATGGGACTGCAATGTTACTGCTGTTGCATGCTGTTATCACTGCTTACCGATCTCCTTGTTACACCGTGTTTAAAAGAAAACAAGAAACTAGGCTAGACTAAAATTTGTTCTTGTTGCCTTGCTTTTTTGTCGGCTTGTGCTTCCTCTGGTGCTTTTCTTCCGATGCTTTTCTTCCTTTTGACACATGCACTTGAGTTTGTGCTGGGACCTCTTGTTGCAACCTTTTGCTTCCCGGTGCTGGGGATTTTATTGTTTACTGCTGGGGATTCCTGTTGTAATCCTCTGTTTTATTGTCTTCTGACTTGATCTCGAAATGTATGCCTCTGTTCTATGAGCGGGCTCCCAACTTCAACACTTGAAATGAAAAGACTGAATGTATGCCTCTGTTATATGGGCGGGCTCCCAACTTCAACACTTGTAATGAAAAGACTGAATGTATGCCTCTGTTATATGGGCGGGCTCCCAACTTTGAATGTATGCCTCTGTTATATGGGCGGGCTCCCAACTTCAACACTTGTAATGAAAAGACTGAATGTATGCCTCTGTTATATGGGCGGGCTCCCAACTTCAACACTTGAAAAGTATTCCTCTGTTATTATGGGCGGGCTCCCAACTTCAACACTTGATATGTATTCCTCTGTTATTATGGGCGGGCTCCCAACTTCAACGCTTGAAAGTAAAGACTGAATGTATTCCTCTGTTATATGGGCGGGCTCCCAACTTCAACACTTGAAAAGTAAAGACTGGAATGTATTCCTCTGTTATTATGGGCGGGCTCCCAACTTCAACAACAACTTTGAAAATAAACGACATTCCTCTTTTCAGGCGGGCTCCTGATTTCAACACCAACTTAGGAGGAAATGCGTCTCCTATGGGTAAAAACTAAACTTAGGAGGAAATGCGTCTCTTATGGGTAAAATGAACTTAAGGAGGAAATGCCTCTCCTATGGGTAAAATAAACTTAGGAGGAAATGCGTCTCCTATGGGTAAAAGTAAACTTAGGAGGAAATGCGTCTCCTATGGGTAAAAACTAAACTTAGGAGGAAATGCGTCTCCTATGGGTAAAATGAACTTAAGGAGGAAATGCGTCTCCTATGGGTAAAATAAACTTAGGAGGAAATACGTCTCCTATGGGTAAAAGTAAACTTAGGAGGAAATGCGTCTCCTATGGGTAAAAGTAAACTTAGGAGGAAATGCGTCTCCTATAGGTAAAACTAGACTTAGGAGGAAATGCATCTCCTATGGGTAAAAATGGACTTAGGAAGTGCGTCTCCTACTGGTAAAACTAAACTTAGGAGGAAATGCCTCTCCTATGGTTAAAACATAAACTTAGGAGGAAATGCGTCTCCTATAGGTAAAACTAAACTTAGGAGGAAATGCGTCTCCTATGGGTAAAACTAGACTTAGGAGGAAATGCGTCTCCTATGGGTAAAAATGGACTTAGGAAGTGCGTCTCCTACTGGTAAAACTAAACTTAGGAGGAAATGCCTCTCCTATGGTTAAAACATAAACTTAGGAGGAAATGCGTCTCCTATAGGTAAAACTAAACTTAGGAGGAAATGCCTCTCCTATGGTTAAACATAAACTTATGAGGAAATGCGTCTCCTATAGGTAAAAGTAAACTTAGGAGGAAATGCGTCTCCTATGGGTAAAACTTAGGAAGTGCGTCTCATATTGGCAAAACTAGACCTAGGAAGTGCGTCTCCTATTGGTAAAGGCGTGGAATGTATTCCCTTGTTATACAGGTGGACGCCTAAAATATGAAATGGACAGACAAAAAAGTATTCCTCTTGTTATACAGGTGGGCGCCTGTCTTCAACAACAATTTAGAAAATAAAATCCTATTCGAGGGCGGATGAACCCAAAATATCCTATTCGAGGGCGGATGAACCCAAAATATCCTATTCGAGGGCGGATGAACCCAAAATATCCTATTCGAGGGCGGATGAACCCAAAATATCCTTAAAACGTGAAAATGTCTTACCTCGAAAACTTGCTGGGGATTATTTTGTTTGGGATGAATTTTCCCTTTCTACCTTCCCCATTATTATTTTTTTTAATTAATAATTTTTTTTTGTATTATTATTATTAGTTTCTTCCTTTGAAGACTAACTCCCTTGAGACTCGTTTTGCCTTTCCCCGAAAGGAACCGCTGAGGATACCGATTTTCACCAAACTTGTGTTGGACTCCTCGAAACTGCCAGGGATAACACTGTTGGGGAATTATTTACTTACCTGTTGGGGGCAAAATGTTATCAGCTAGGGATAACGCTGTCGTGGATAACACTGCTGGGGGATTCTGATTCCTTTGCTGGGGAACAACTTCCTCCATTGAAACTTATTATGTTGGGGCAACATTGGTTCTAAGACCACTTCCCTTGAGACTGGTGTTATATTTATTTTTCCTCGCATGGGTACCTGACTTCGAGAAAATTTTCTAAATGGAAGGAAAATTTTCTGCCCCAGTTTGGTAATATCCCTTGTGGCATGCATTTCTGGCGTCAATGCCCATTCCTTTACCTGTTTCAAATCAAACAAAATTTGTTAGTTTAAAACATGGTGGTTGGTTTTGATACTCCTGCTGGGATGGTTTTCCCTTTTTCCTTCCTTGCTCTGCGTTCCACAACTTGTTGGAGATGATATTATTTGCTGGGGATAATCCCTTTCTGCCGGGGATATCCCTCTTCTTTTGTGACATAGCCTGGGAGCTTGCACTTCGTCGATCTTTTAGTCTAGTATGAATTTCCCACACCATGTTCATTGCTCTCCTTGCTTTGTTCACGGGCCTTGGCCTTGAGGTTTATAACCTTTGATTTCGGCAAGGATATCCCTCTTGACACTCGTCAATCCTTTTGTCAATTCCCTCTTGCTGGGGATATCTTTTTTGACACTGGCCTCGTGCTTGTTCCTATACCACTCGGATGTACTAGTCAGATTTCATCTTGCATAATTTGGAAAGCTGATGGCATATTTTGAGGTCAATTCACACTTGTTCTGACCAAACAGACTCTATTGGGGAATTTTTATGAAAGGAAAAAGATAAAAGGGAACAGAATGAAAAGACAAAGAAAAAAAATGACTCTTTAACAAAAGAAATTATAAATAAAAACCTATCAAATGCAGATACCGACTCAAATAGTCATGACATGCATATGTGGCCTATCCTCCGCCGTCAATCATCTTTCAAGACCTTCAATTGGCGATTCCCCCTCAGATTCCCAATCTTATTCGACTTGTAGTGCCCGAAGGGTTTTCACTATCAAGCCTCTCTCATTTTGGGTTTTTCTCTCAGCTTTCATCGCCTTGTGGTGCCTGTGAAGGTTTTCACCAATAAGACTCTCTCATTTGTATCACTTTTCAGCTGGGGATTTGGAGTGTTGCCGGTATGACTCTTTCTGCTGGGGCTTAGAGTCCTTTCTGCTGTGGAACAGAGTGTTATGTTCACCGGTAAGACTCTTCATTTGTCTGACTTGGCATCTTGTGAAGACTGATCAGAAGGTCTTTCTTTGGACCGTAATGTGGGTTTTTGGATAGAACTAGAAAGAAAGGGTATTAAAGGCTCAAAAAATGCATTAATTTTGGGTTATTAGTTACAACCTCCGGAACTAGATTTATTTACAACAAACGCAACCTTTGCCCTAGTTTCTTGCTTGGGGATTTTTAATTGATTTTTTTTCATTTTTCAAAATTATGACCAAGCCGTGAAGCGCCTACGTATCCTCTTTGAGGAATCAGGTCAAACGTAGTTCCCAATTCCTCTTTTTCTTCTGATTTTCTTTTGTTTTTGTTATCATTTCTCTTTTTCTTTTTTTCGGTTTTTTTTGTTTTCTTTTTTTTTCTTTTTTTTTGTTTTACCTGCCATGCTTGCGTTTTTTAGTCATTGCTACTGATTCCGAACGAGGGGTATGAAAGAAAATAAATAAGGCTCAAAAGGGGTAACAAAGGATAAAGTGTTTAGGTAGCAGAACAAAATGCCTTTGTCATTCCAGTCTTCAAAACATGCCTAGTGCAAACAACACAATTAAACAATAGATTTATAGTCTCTTCCGATGGTGTTGGACTTGACAATTATATTCAACATCTGTTTGTTCATTTGTCACTTCTAAAGCACCGTTGGGCGACACTCTCATTCTCATTATTATGAACGACCCTCATGCCAATTTGGCGAATCTTTGCTTTTTAACGGTTTCCTTTGTGTTTAACTTGCCCCAGTTCCATATCACTCGGGCTCTGAATAATCTCAAACCGTCCTTATTTTCTTTAAATGTTCTGATCACCCCTCCAGGATTTTATGATTAACTTTTAAGATTAGGCCCGAACTGTATGCGCATGTCATGTCACTAGAATCGGCGCTGAACAAAATGACAAAAGGACTAAACGAAAAGATGACTGGAAATAATAAAAGACCGGATTTTGCATTGGACTACCAGTGAAATGGTTTGAATAACAAAACAAACAAAACAATCCAGAACAAAATCCTAAAACAAACTGGATAAAATTTAAACAACCGCTATGACAAAACGGAAAGTTAAGACAGTCTGACACAAGACAGTATCCGACTTATAACCCTAATAATCCGAACAACAGAAATGACAACAAAATAAGCCACCACAAGCTTCTCTCTTGCTAACCAAGGAACGAAGTGTCTTCCCACTTTATCAAAAACTGGCATCTTAGCCACTGAGCTTCACATCAATACTGCCAAGACCATTACCAGCTTCAACATCATCAACCTTCGTCGGCAAGTTCTCGGGGGGGTTCGAGTGCTCCATGTCACCGTTATTAATCACAATCCGCCCTTCTTGGATCATTTTCTTTACTTCCCTTCTCCAACTATGACAGCTCTCAATGTTGTGCCCTATGACATTGGAGTGGTATGCGCATCGCGCTGCCGGATCAAAGTTCCTTGCAAGTGGATTTGGAGTACATGCGAGGAGTGGATCAATCGAGCCAGCATGCCTTAGCCTTTCAAACAGACTGGCATAAGACACCCCGATAGGGGTGAGAGCCTTTCCTCGTTTCAGCAACCTCTTCATTCTTGCATGTTGACAGGGCCAGAAACCTGATCCAGATGGCTTTTGGAAGGCTTGTACGGGTGGGTAAGCATTTCGTGGAGCCGGGTACCTGGGAAGTGAGGTATGGCTTTTGAGGTCACGGGAAAGAAGTGGTGTTGGGGAGCGGAGAAGCATTGAGGAGTGATGGAGCTACTCGGATAGCTGGGAAAGCTGCCATAAATGGGTTGGGATGGAGAGTATGAAGGATCTTCCGTTATGGTGTTGGGTGCTTGGGTAATGACAGAGTTCAGGAGGCTTGGCGGTGGAGGGGGTGGTGCTTTTCCAGTTATCCATGCCTGATACATGTCTGCCACATGCTGTCTCAGCATTTTTACTTCTTCCACCAACCCGTTATTCCGTTCGACCAATTGTTGTCGGTCATCAGTACCGACCCACTCGGTTCTGCGGTTCTGAGCCATTGTCCTTTGACTTTGCTTTGCAGGGAGGAGTTACCACAACCAACCACTTTTCTATATATGAACACAGCAAAGGGAAGCCATCACGTTAGTGTTAGGGCATTTGACAGACAATCATATATTAGAGATACAATGCACCTAAGCAGTTAGACAATTGTGCCCCTCTGAAAATCTCCCACACTTTCCTTTATTTATTTATATATATATTTTTTATTTTATATTTTAGTGGTGGTCGAATCTTATGGAGATTGCCTACGTATCATGACCCCGCATGAATCAGACCTTGCGTAGTTCGGACCCAAATAAAAGATAAGTAATAAACACAATTTTTTTTCTGGAATTTACAATTTTCAAATTAAAACAAACTGGATTGCAAAATTTTTAAAACTAACCGCACTAAAAGACTTTGACAAAAGACAACAAACGGCCTCGAAAATCAAATAACTCGCATACTTTAATCAAAGAATTACAAACTCAAAACAAACGGCCAGTTCCTTTCCCCGTTTGCCAAATGCAACCAAACGGTTATTTTTTGCAAATATGGCCCCTTCCAAATTTCATATAAATTTTGAGGCCGGGGAGGATTATTTTATGACACTTTACAAACTTGTCCATTCTTTTACGAAAATAACCTTTTGACAATTGAAAGATACTCTAAGGCTATTTCGGCAAGAACGGTTTAAAACGCGGCCGAAGCTGGCTCGGCTTATTTTGACTAAAAACCCAAACGGTATACACCTGACCGCTGACTCTTTTTTTCAAATTACAAAAAAACTGGTGTTGCAAACACGGCCCTTCAGCGCCTCGGGGGCGAAGATTTTTAAGGTTGTGTGGGTCAACTGGACAAAAATACTACACAAGACCCAAAGGTGGCTGTTTATGCAAAGTCAGCCCTCCGGCGTCCCTTTCGGGAACATTCGGCTATGTCTTGATAAAACAGCGTCACCCAACTTCTTTATGACTATTTTTATCATTTTTCAAATTAGAAAACTCAATATTGCAAGCACGGCTTTTTAACGTTTCGGGGACGAAGATTTTTAAGGCTGTGTGGGTCAACTGGGCCAAATCTTAAAAAATGACCCCAAAGGTGGCTGTTTATGCAAAGTCAGCCTTCCGGCGTCCCTTTCGGGAACATTCGACTATTTATGACAAAACAGCATCACCTGACTTCTTTATGACAACATTAAATTTTGACATATATTTTTTGTCATTTATTTGTATTTGGCTTTTTTAACAAAAGGGGGGTTGGACCCGATGAGGGTTGCCTACGTATCTCACATCCGGTGAGAATAAAACCCGCGTAGTTCGGGTCTCGTGAATAAGTAAATGAACTAACATTTTTTTTTAATTGGAATTTGTGAAAGAAACTGCTTCAAAAGAAGAAAGGAAGTATATATTTTTTTTGATTGATTTCTTATTGAAAGAAAGACTTGTAAAAATTCCTTTTCTTTTGATTTGAACTTTGAGAATTTCAAAAGTAAAAGGAAGATATTTTTTTTTTTCTGAATTTTCATTTGTTTGTTTTTTTTCTTATTCTAAAGAAAAAAGAAAATATTTTTGAAATTTTACTTTTAATAAAAGAAATGCTTCTAAAAAATATTTTTTGAATTTTGAATTTTCTTTACAATTTTGAAAGAAGAATCAATTCGGATTTTTTTTTAAAAAGAAAACATTTTTATTATTTTTGTTTTATCAACAATGGAAAATAAAGATATTTATATTATTTTTGCAAGACATATCTTTTTGGAATTTTACTTTGAATTTTCTTGGCAAGACAAATACTTTTTGCAACAAATAAAGATATATATATCTTTTGGAAATAAAAAAACTTTTCGGATTTATATATATATATATATATATATATATATATATATATATATATATATATATATATATATATATATATATATATATATATATATATTGCGACAAATAATGAAAGACTTTTTTTATTATTTTTTTATTTTTTGCATTTTCATAAGCAAATAAATAATAAAAAAAATATTTTAAAAATAAGACTCTTTTTCATTTTCATTTTCATGGCAAGACAAACTATATATTTTTTCTATTTTTTTTTGAAAAACAAAACAGAACAACGACTTTTTTTTTCTTTTCTTAGCTTTTAATAAAACAAACTAATAAGACATTTTTTTTTCATTTTCTTAAAATTTCTGCAGAGTAACAATATTTGGGCATTTGTTTTCTTTTTCAAAAATAATCAATCAATTCCCTAACCGCTATTTCTTTTTTTTTTCAATTTCAAAATATTATTCCTGATATTCACAAGTCGGTCAGCACACAAGTCCGAATCAAATAAATGCGCAAGTAGTAGCAAGTAAGATGCATCAGGATGGTCATTTTTATTTTTTGGTACACCTGTTCTAGACAGACCCAACCCCTGCGTTGAGCCTCCAAAGTCAGATGCACATGATGCAGATAAGCGTTCCTACTAGGGATACGGCATGTGGCTTTGTTATACTAGGTTCAGAACCTGGGTGTTTGTTCTAGACCTGGCTTACCCGAGCGGACAGCTCGAGCCGAGGGGGAGGCGGCAGTCCGGGAATACAGAAGCTTCACCGGCTTTGCGACTTATCCAAACCTCGTTCTAAATTGGGACTTGACACTATACAGAAAAGAAGTCGTACGAAGTACACCCTTCTTCATGATTCAGAAGACTCAGAGAGAAGATGAGTTTCGGCACAGTTTATATACAATTCAGATAATATCAAAGCGTTAAAAGCAGCATTTAGCACATTAGGCTCAAAACATGTAAAAATCAGATAAAGCCAAATATAACAATTTATCTAAGCTCGAATTTCTAACCCTGAACCAGTGGTTCTGGGTTACACTAGTCCCCAGCAGAGTCGCCAGAGCTGTCACACCTCTTTTTTACGCACCCGCGAGGGGACAAGGAAGTTTTTTCCAATTAAAGGACAATCGAAACGGGATTGGTTTATTTATTTCAGAGTCACCACTTGGGAGATTTAGGGTGTCCCAAGTCACCAATTTTAATCCCGAGTCGAGGAAAAGAATGACTCCATATTACAGTCTGCGCGCCAGAAATCCGGATAAGGAATTCTGTTAACCCGGGAGAAGGTGTTAGGCATTCCCGAGTTCCGTGGTTCTAGCAAGGTCGCTCAACTGTCATATTCTGCTTATTTATCTGATTTTAATACAATTGTGAACTGTATGTGCCAATTTTAACTTTTTAACCGCTTTATTATTATTGTTTTTAAAAGAAATGTGAACATCGCTTAAAACACGTCTTTGGACTGCGTCACATGAAATGCACCCACAATCCGGAACACGTTTTATTTGATGTTTTGGGATTTGGATTCGGGTCGCATGAAATGCATACCCAGGCTTAAGAAAGTAAAATATTAAACACGCGCCTAAAAAGACTATCACGTTATTATTTTGGGAAGACCGTGAAATTCGCTAAACGGTCCTTCCGAATTCTAATTAAACCATACATTTTGTGAGGGCCCCGCAATCTATACGTTTTATTTGGCGAGGCTCGTCTCATTTTTATTTTGAAGGATAAACCTACAGTGACTATATTTTCTATTAAGTTAGTCTCTAAAATAAAAGAAAATCTCTTAATTATTTACATGCTGAAAAACGTAACTTATTAGTTATTAGTTTACGGCTAATGCGAATGGAAAATTGCGATCGAGTTTGTACAAAGAAAAACTGCTTTCATTTTATATTCTGTTATTCAATAATACTAGAACATGAGATTGACCATAATATCAAAACAGATTAATTATTCTCCGATTAATTTAAACTAACATTATTAGATGAAGAAAGTATACATATGCAACCTCTTTATTCATTAATCATTCAACTACATCTTTATACGAAGAAAGAAAAATTATATTCAACCACAAATCTAAACAGGAGGAATTCAACAGGAACAAAGCCTGATTAATATTTCATTTTTGCTTCAAGCCGAGATTGTACAAATGTATACCTGGAAACAGTAGTACAAGAACAAAAGAAGTAGGAGTCAGCAGCAATAATACTACAGCAACAGCAGGTTCAGCAACACCGCAAACCAGTAACAACCAGTAGAATAACCCAGTAACAGATTGAAAACTCAGCAATACCAAAGTGCAATTGTAGTCAAAGCATAAGAGAGACGGATACAAGATGCAGTAGTTTACTGATTTTCAATAACACTCGAGAAAAGACAAACGGAATTTATTCAAGTAGAAGTTCAAGTTGTCTTTCTCTTTTACTCTCTAACACTCTTGAAATTTTCCAGAATGTATTATTCTCAAAAATATTCTCCCAATAATCTCTAAGTCTTCCTTCTCTCTCATTCAAGTCTCAGTCCTCTTTAATGTTCAATAATAACTCTTATTTATAGCAAGACCTTGTCTTGAATTCCCAACCCCAAATTATTCCCCCAATGGCATGCTTTGTCCCACTATTAAATATCTTCTTTATTTTAAACTTTGTCCCCCATGCCTACATTAAATAAATACCACATTCCCAACCCATTACAATATGTCCCCCATGCCCCCATTAAACAAGTACAAGATTCCTCCCCATTATGTTTTGTCTTGTCCCCCATTATGTTAAACAAGTACATCAAAAAACCCACCCCATTATATTTTGTCCCCCATGCTTAACATAAAAAATCAAAATAATGTTCAATTACCAAACTACCCCTCCGACCTTATTGCAATTACAAATCTACCCCCGAATGCAATGCAATTTACCAAATTACCCCTCTGCTCTAAACAATCAATTAATCATAACTTGACCAAAATATAGTCAAGATGACCAATTTCTCAACAATCTTCAACAACAATTATATGAACACGATGAACAACACAACTCCAAATTAATGGAACTAAATTAACCATATCGGGAACCAATCCTGGTTAATTTAGCAAGGATACAACAATACAAACAACAAAATACATGATTCAAACTAAATCAAACCAATCAAAAACATAAACTCACATTAAATCACTGGATTTAAACATGAACTTCAAACCAAGACGAACATGAATTAAATCTATTTTTAAGCAACAAAACATGACGGATTCACATGATTCAACAACATTACTAATTTCTGGAAAATACATAACAACATGAGACAAATTGAAGAGATAATTGGTTAAATTTCAATTTGAATCTAACAAACATTAAACTAACAAATATTTACATAAACAATAATACAAACATGAAATAAACATGAAAAACAACTAATTAAACTTCTATTTTGAAATCTGAAAAATTAATTTTAACAAAACATATGAACATGAACAAAACCAAAAATCAAATATCTAACCATAGACATGAACAAAACAAACATTTGCCGCTTTTAGATTCGAAAAATATCAAAACAAAATACGGACAAAATAAAACTCAAAAAATCTACTAACCGAATCGAACAACATACATACGGACTGTTTCGACGACCCTCGACCAAAGCTCGACCAAACGACGACGACCAAACCTGAACCAAAGCTCGAACACGAAATATAGCGATACACAGTCGGAAGCAAAAGCTGAAGCAGTAGCAGCTGTATTTGGTTTTGTTTGGACGGAGCTTCTGCTTCAGCAGTAGCGGCAAATGATGGAGAAGGTCGACGCACTGGATGTAGCGAAGAAGAAACAGCTGGGGGGTGTGTTTGGTGCTTGCTCGAAGAAGCTTGCAAGCAGGAGCAGCTGGCCATGGTGAGCTTAAGCAGCAACGACGCAGCAGGAGTAGTGCTCGACAAGCAAAAACGCAGCAAAGGCAGCGGCGAAGCAGCCGGGGAGGTCGACGTGGATGGCGGTGACGTTGGTTGTTCTGAGCTGGACGTAGCGGGCAGCAGAACGCTCATGACAGTATGAGGTGAAGAAGAAGAACCAACCATGTTTAGTTGGAGCTCGACGAAGACGCAACAGTGGGGTTTTCTTCGGAAACCAGCCATGGTTGCTCCAATCGTCAAGTTTTCCGGCGATTGGAGGGGTCATTTGGAGAAGAGGAAGAAGATGGAGACGTGAGGTGAGGAGTTGGTTGTCGATGGGGCTGGTGAAGGGCAGCCATGGACGTTGGGGTGTTTGGAAAGTTTTGAGAAGAAGAAACAAAGGTTGGAGGGGGGCGGACCATTTTTCTTTTTTTTTTTTAGGGTTTTGATTTTTTTCTATTTTTTTGTTTTGTTTTGTGTTTTGACAAAATGAAGAAGGGGTGTTGGGTATTTGGGTTAATGGGGCGGACCGGGTCGACCCGGTCTGAAGTGGACTGGGTCATGGGGAAGATTGGGCAATTATTTGGGCCTGAGGTTGAAATTTGAAGAAGTGGCCCAATCCGATTTTTCTTTGTATTTTTGTTCTCTTTTCTTCTTTTATTTTCTAAAACTAAATTATAAAAATACTTAAATTATTATTTAGAACTAAATTAAGTTATAAAAGCGCAAATTAACTCCCAATAACAATTAACGCACAATTAAGTAATAATTAAGCATAGAATTGTATATTTGGACATTAAATGCTAAAAATGCAAAAGATGCCTATTTTTGTAATTTTTAATTTTTGTAAAACTAATTTAATTACTAACAATTGTAGAATTAAATCCTACATGCAAAATGCGACATATTTTTGTATTTTTTATTAATTTAACAAATAAGCAAACACAGACAAATACAAATAATTATCCAAAATATCACAAAATCTCACAAAATTGCACACCAAGGAAAATCATTTGATTTTGAATTTTTTGGGAGTAATTCTCATATAGGGAAAAAATCACGTGCTTGCACCCGAGAATGCCTAACACCTTCTCCCGGATTAACAAAATTCCTTATCCGGATTTCTGTATTTCGTAGACTGTAAAACAGAGTCAAACTATCTCGATTCAGAATTTTAAACCGGTGACTTGGGACACCATAAATTATCCCAAGTGGAGATTATGAATAATAATAAATAATCATGTTTCAATTATTGTCATTTTAATTTGAAAAACTCCCCTATACCTTTTCGGGTAGAAAAAGATGGTGTGACAGCTCTAGCGACTCTGGTGGGGAATCGAACCCAGAATCTCTGGTTCAGGGTTCAAGAATTCGAGCTTATAATAATTGTTATATTTAGCTTTTATTTATTATTTGGTTTTTATTACATGTTTGGGCCTAATGTGCTAAATGCTTTTTATCGCTTTGATATTATTTGAACTGTATATAAACTGCTGCGAAACCCTTCTCTTCTTATCTTTTGGGAAGTGCAGGCTGGCGTGACTTCTTTTCTGTTAGTGTCATACCCTAATTTAGAACGAGGATCGGATCTGTTACAAAGCTGGATGGCCTTTTGGTTCCCGGTACGTTGCCCCCCGGTTCGAGTTGTCCGCTTGGGTAAGCCAGTTCTAAAATAATACACCCAGGATCTAAACCTAGAATAATATAGCTTCATACTGGATCCCTAGTAGGAGCGCTTGTTTGCATCACGTGCATTTGACCTTGGGGACTCAACACAGGGGTTGAGTCCGTCTAGGACATGTGTACCCAAAATAAAAAGACCAACCTGATGCATTATTACGTGCTACCTGTGTATTTATTTGTTTCGGCTTGCATGTTGACCAGCTTCTAGATTAGGGAAGAAAAATCAAAGAAAACCAAGATTGAGGTGTGTGAGAGAAATTCATCCGTTTCCCAAAAATTGTGTTCAAATATCCCGAAACTCTGCCAAAATTTTGAAAACAAAAAGAAAAGAAAAGGGGAGAAGGTCAGTCCAAAATGGTTTATATTTTCTTATAATGTCAAAATTGACCGAACTACGCGGGTTTGATTCTCACCGGATGTGGGATACGTAGGCAACCCCAATCAGGTCCAGCCCCGTTTTTGCAAAAATAACTAAAAATATGAAATGTTGTCATTTTTAATATCGTAAATAAAGTGGGTGATGCCGTTTTTGTCTAAATAGACAAATGTCCCAACGGGACGCCGGAAGGCTGTTTTTGCAAGAATAGCCACCGACGGTTTCTTTGTCAATTTTTGGCCACCTAGCAAACAAATCCCTAAAATTTTCCATTTTGAAGTGCTAAAGGGCCGTATTCGCAAAAGTGGCCTTGATTTATTTGAAATTTTTGCAAAATAAACCTTTATATCAGTTTCAAATAAGATTCACTTTGCCTTTAAACCAATCACCCTAATCTAAATGTGCAGAATGAGCACGAGTCAAAATTAACATATGAAGGTTATGACTAAGATTTTGTTGTCAATTCACATGTGGTGGGAAGATTTGGGTGAGCAAGGACGAGACATGGTCAACCATTACCCGGGGGCACTCACCGGGTTATTAAAGATTAGGCCTAGTGGTGATATAATAAAAGCATTGGTGACATTCTGGGACCCGGCTCACAATGTTCTGCATTTCTCGGACTTCGAACTTATACCTATCTTAGAGGAGATAGCAGGCTATGCTAGGGGTACAGAGGGTTTGAGACACAAATACCTAGTCTCCCCAAGGGCCGTCACTCCCCACAAGTTTTTGGACTTACTAAAAATAAGCAGGCAGGTCAAGTATGCAGATTTGGTAGGTGGATTTTACACTCTACACTTCATATACCAGCGGTATGGGCATGTAGGAGGATTTGATGACCTAGAAAGTGGAATCTGTAGTAAAGGGAACAGATCAAAGTGGGAAGAGCATAGATGCTTCGCTTTCATGGTGGCATTCTTAGGTCTTCTAGTATTTCCCAGGAAGGATGGGAATATTGATTTGCGGGTAGCTGGAGTCGTCAATGTTTTGATTACCAATGCCAATAGTACCCTCGCCCCAATGATCATATCGGATATATTCCGAGCTCTCACAACTTGCAAAGCTAGAGTAGATTTTTTTGAGGGGTGCAATCTGTTACTACAAATGTAGATGATTGAACACCTTTGTCATTGTCCTCGATACATGAACTATGAGTCTACAAGGAAAAGCTGCATTGAAGAGTTTGGTACAAGGGTCACTGGGCTCGAAATGCCAAAAGGGGTCGGAGATTGGATATCCCGCCTTCGTTCCATAACTGCAGATCAGATAGAGTGGACATTGGGCTGGCTTCCCGTAAATGAGATTGTGTACATGCCCACCACTGATCCTCACTTCCTCCTAATGGGTCTTCAAATCATCCAACCCTATGCCCCATACAGGGTTTTGAGACAATTAGGAAGGTGTTAGGTAGTTCCAAAGGATGAAGATCTTAGTGTTCATGTAGTTGAGGTCCGCTCTGATGGCCAATTTCATGAAGCAGTGGTTCGCCAGATCTGGAGTGAGTGCCAATATTTGATGGCTAACACCCGAGTACGTGATTTGTCTAGAGGCGAAGTCTCGTCTGGTAATCTTGATTGGGATAAAAAGAGAGTCGCAACAAGTATTGAATTTGCAATACCAGCCAAAAGACCCCACCTCCAAGAATTCAATGAAGCATCACAAGAGCGATGGGCTTGATTGGCCAAAGAAAATGAATATAGGGCCACCATAAGCAAGTTAGAAGGGCAAATTTGAGACCTTAAATTTAATAGTGGATTGCAAGCTGATGCAGATGAAGGTGAAAAGAAGAGGTTGGCCCAAGAAAATGAAGTCCTCCAAGCCCAGATCCAGAATATGAAAATAGCAGCTGAGAACCTGGTCAGAAGCGGAAAAGATGAAAAGCTCATCCACAGCCTTTGACGTAAAGTGTGTGATTATGGGGCTGATTTGGAAAAAGCTGAAGGAGAATTAACAAAAGCCCAGGCAAAGTTGGCCAAGAATGCAGAAGAACGAGAGAGTTTTGTTCAGCAGTTGAAGGAAAAGTACGACAAAGGAATCACGGGTCTGAAGAAAAATATCAATACCCTTGAGAGTGAAATGACCAAGCAAGCAAAGAACTTCAAAAAAGAAAGAGAGCACTGTTATGTATTGATGTCGCAACTAGAAG
Source organism: Nicotiana tabacum (assembly GCF_000715075.1). Classification (NCBI taxonomy): domain Eukaryota; kingdom Viridiplantae; phylum Streptophyta; class Magnoliopsida; order Solanales; family Solanaceae; genus Nicotiana; species Nicotiana tabacum. The sequence continues at coordinate 92,833,977 of NC_134099.1, read as the reverse complement.
AGGACCTGCAACAATTGCAAGAGAAAAATAATATCGCCACACAAGTTTTGGAGGCCAGATCTCAACAAATTAGACGTCTGCTTCAAGAGAAGGGCGTCATCAAGGAGAGGATAGGAAGAATCGCTGACTATATTGTGACGAAGTGCAATGAATGCAAGGATATGACCAGGTACTTGTTCTTCGTTGTAGTGATGATTTTTGTCCGTCAGATAATGGACGACCTATATCGCCTCCAAGAAGATATGGCAAGTAGGCCCGCGGCGAGACCGACTGATGTCCCACGGGCCCCTGGAGTAGTATTGGAGTCACTTATGTATTCTTGATTTTCTTTTCGAGTCTGTATTTTAGTTTCTTTTAGAGTCTATTAGTCCCCTTTGAGTCTGTTTTGGTTTTTCAATTCTTAGTCTGTATGTCGAAGTCGTTGTAATAGAGGAAAATCAGAAGTTTTTATTTAATGAAAATTTGAAAACCCAAAACTGTTTCTTTCTTTTATTTTGCATTTATCTCCTGAACTACGTAATGATCTGATTCATGCGACATCATGATATGTAGGCAATCCCCATAGGATTCAATCATAATCATAAAATGAAAAAGAGGAAAGAAAATCGAGTGGAAAAAAGAGAACAAAAGAAAGCGCAAAAAATAAAAGTGGAGCGACAAGAACCAAGTAAGAAAATCAATAGTGGCTAAAGAGAGGCACGAGTGAAAAAGAAAAAGAGAAGAGAAAGTGCAAAGTGAAAAGAGTTAGTTTAGGCCGGGATGAGACATGCAACCATTCAAATACATAATAGAAACTTTTAATTGTTTAGGTGCATTGCATCCCAAATGTGTGGTTGCCTATCTGTTAAACCCTTAAACACTAACAAGTTTGTTGTTGTCATTGAGAATAGGAAGGTGGTTAGTTTGTTTGGAATTCTGGCAAGCCACCCATATAATACCAGGTCTAAACACAAGGCGATCATGGCTAGCAAATAAATGGACGCAAGTGTTATTGGCCCGTCGAGAGAGATGGAGGAATCTGAGTCTAGTTTGAAAGAAGAGGTACATAAGCTGAAGCACCAAATGGCCGAAATGTACCAGGCATGGATTAAGGGGCATCCTCCACCGTCATACCCTGCCAACCCTACTTTCATCCCACCACTAGCTCAATCTCAAGATCCTACCATTGTCTATCTATCCCCGCAACATGCACCAAGCTTCACCCCTTACCACCACTATCATGGCACCACTTCCCAAACCATCCAAGCTCTACCCGCCAAAGTAAGCACATACCCTGCTCCGCCAGCTACCCTTGTCTTCGTAGCACCTCCGCGAGCTACCCTCCATCATTCTTCTAGTGAGCCGGCATTCCAAGCCCAAGATAACCAGTACTATGCCCCAGATCCCACCTTCAAAGTCTCGGATCACTACTCCTACACTCCTCACTTTGAACTTCCAGTCGAAACTGAGAAGCCACCCAAAAACACGGAGCAAGAAGAGATATTTAGGAAGGTAAAGATCTTGGAGCAGTTGCTGAGAAATATGCAAGGGTTAGGTGGCCAAGTGAGTGTGGCATATAAGGATCTGTGCTTGTTTCTCGATGTCCAGCTACCTCTCGGATTCCAAATGCCCAAATTTGATTTGTACGACGGGCATGGAGACCCTGTGGCCCACTTAAGAGGATTTTGCAGCAAAATAAGAGGAGCTGGAGGGAGAGATGAATTATTGATGGCATATTTTAGTCAAAGTTTGAATGGCGCAGCATTGGAGTGGTACACTTGCTAGGACAACAGCAGATGGTACACTTGAGATGACTTAGCCCATGCTTTCGGCATTTCTAGTACAACGTAGAGATTGTACCAGATTGCCTGTCTTTGACTAAGATAGAGAAAAAGCCCAGTGAGATTTTCAGGGAGTATGGTTTCCGATGAAGAGAACAGGCGGCACGAGTCAACCCTTCAGGCCATGGAGCCTACTTACTTTGGTCATCTGATCTCGGCCATAGGTAAGCCTTTCAATGAAGTGGTGAAGATGGGAGGAATGATAGAGGAAGGACTCAAATCGACCAAGATCATGAGTTACTCTGCCATCAAAGCAACTACACAAGCAATTCAGAATGGCACCAGGGGCGTGTTAGGGAAAAAAAGAAGAAGATGTTGCTATGGTCGTCTCAGGATCGTGGCATGTCCCAAGGGTCTCACCTCACCATTACACCCAACCTCGACCCAGTATCAAACCTACATCCAAACTCCATATAATCTACCCTAACACTACTTCCCACCACCACACCCTCAGTATTCAGTCAGACCACCCCAATACCATGTTGACCACACAATCATATACTCAACCCCCCCTTACCCGCAATGGCATGCCCCAGCTCCACAAAACCCTTACCTACCTCCACAAACATACCGAAACTTTGCTGGTCCCAGCTTTCGACCCAGGCCAGAGTATAAAAGGGAAAGACAGTAGCGAAAACAAGCTTTTACCTCGTTTGGAGAGTATTACGCCAGTCTATTTCAGAGGTTGGGGCAATTGGACGTTCTAAGGCCGATTGAGTCAAAATTACCAAACCCCCCCTCCAAAAAACCTGGATTATTCCCTATGATATGCATATTGTTCTGATGCTTCGGGGCATGACACAGAAAAGTGTTGGCATTTGAATAGAACCATCCAAGAGCTATCGATACAAACCAAATCGTGGTCCAAAGCCCGAAAGCACCCAACATCAATCAAAACCCATTGCCAGCCCATGCCGAAACGCACATGATTGAGATAGTGCATAAGGATGGGGACCCCAAGAAGCCTTCAAAGTCTATTATGATGATCCATGCCAGTGAAAGTAATCCAGTCAAAACTCCAATTGTTACACAGGCAACCTCTTCAATAGCTGAAGGGCTGACAGACAAGCTAAGCACGCCCAATGATAAGCCGCCTGTGGTAGTCTTAAAGGGGTTCCCAGTTGATGTTGAAACAAAGCAAGGAAAGATGAAAGTGGTCGTGCCGGGGGTAGCAAGTAAGCCTGTCATTATCGTGGAAGGGGCTCGCATTGCTCCTGTTATTATTAAACTTGTGACCCAACTACCGATAGATAACACCAAGGCTATTCCATGGAATTACAAGCGAGTGATAGTAACTTATAAAGGGAAAGAAGTGGAAGAGAAAGTTAATGAAACCCGGGGATGGACTCGTTCGGGGAGATGTTTTTCCCCAAAGGAATTAAGGAAAGCTAAGCCACTCAAAGATAATCCAATCCTAGTGAAGAAGCCAGTCACCGAAGAGGATGCGGAAGAATTCTTGAAGAAAATGATGGTGCAAGATTACTCCATCGTGGAATAGTTGAGGAAGACACCCACTCAGATTTCTCTTCTACCATTGTTGATACATTCAGACGAGCACCGTCGGGCCCTCATGAAGATTCTGAATGAAGCTCATGTCCCTGATAAGATCACAGTGAACCATTTGGAGAAGATTTCCAACAAGATATTTGAGGCAGACAAGATCACCTTCTCGGATGATGAGCTGCCTTTTGAGGGTACGAAACACAATCGGGCTCTTTATCTCACAGTGAAATGCAAAGATTCTGTGGTCACGAGGGTTCTAGTTAACCACGGTTCCACTGCAAACATTTGCCCTCTTTCCATTCTCCACAAGTTGAAAATTGATACTGAGAGGATCCACAAGAACAATATATGTGTCCGAGGTTTTGATGAAAGGGTAAAATATTCTATTGGCGATATCATACTCGAACTGACAATAGGACTAGTTGAATTTACCATGGAGTTCCAAGTACTGGATGTGGCCGTCTCTTACAATTTGCTATTGGGTAGGCCCTGGATACATGTTGCCAAAGTAGTCCCATCTTCTTGCACCAGATGGTAAAGTTTGAATGGGGTAGATAGGAAATCATGGTTCGTGGTGATGAGAACTTATGTGCTTACAATGATACATCCATCTCGTTTATTGAGGCCGAAAACGATAAGGGGCCTTGGGTTTACTAAGTTTCTGAAACAGTGTCAGTTGAGAAGTTTCCGAAAGGGGAATGTATTCCAGGTCCAAAGCTAGCTTCTGCAACCATCATGATAGAAAATGAAATGTTGAAGAATGGTTTTGTGTTGGGTAGGGGTCTGGGCGCATCTTTGCAAAGTATCGTGCAACCAGTGTCTTTACGTGAAAATATGGGTACGTTTGGTCTGGGGTTCAAGCCCACAGGGGATGATGTGAAGAAGTCTAAAAAGTTGAAAAAGAAGGCATGGTCGCTCCCTAAGCCTATCCCACGCCTCTCCAGGTCCTTCGTCAAGCCAGGGGTCGTGAAACGCCTAGTGTCAGCAATCCCAAAGCCCGTGGTTGACTTTGATGAAGAGTTGATTGAAATGTTCCAGAGTCTATTTGATGAGGTGAACATGGTAGAAATTGGGGAAGGTTCCAGCAAAGCAGACCTGCAGTTTATTGGGCCAAAAGTGAAGCTTAATAATTGGAAGGCTACTCTTCTCCTTACGCAGAAGGAGTTTTGGTAGTTTGCTTTATTTTCCTTTCTATTATCTGGATTATACTAGGGTTATAATTCAGATTTTTAGTTTTCGCTTGTTTTGATGTACAAACCATTATATCCTTTATTTTTAATGAAATGCAACTTCCCTTTTTCCATTACTCCTGATAATGTCATTTTTGCCTTTCTTTGTACAGTTCTTTTTATGATGGTTTCAATGACATGACATGCATGAGGAATTTTTGGCAAAGTCTTAAAAGCAAATCTAATTTTGAAATAATAATCCAAGAAGTAGAGTGCGATGATGAAACAAAATATGATGAAGAGGATGCGTTTGAGGAAATTAGTAAAGAACTAAATCATTTTGAAGAAAAACCCAAGCCTGATTTGATTGAAACTAAAGTAATCAATTTAGGGGATCCAGATAATATCAGAGAAACCAAGATAAGTGTACACCTGGAACAACAGATCAAGGAAGAAATAATCAAAGCACTGTTTGAATATAAAGATATCTTTGTGTGGTGATATGACGACATGCCGGGTTTAGTACTGATTTGGTAGTTCATGAATTGCAAACTAATCCGCATTCCCTCCTGTCAAGCAAAAGTTAATGAAGTTTAAGACTGACATGAGTGTGAAAATCAAGGAATAAATCACAAAGTAGTTGGATGCAAAGGTATTCGGGTTACTCGATATCCCACTTGGTTAGCTAATGTCGGGTCCAAAGGATAACTACCCATTTCCAAATATCCACATTTTGATTGACAATTGTGCCAAGCATGAGATCGGGTCTTTTGTGGATTGTTATGTGGGGTACCACTAAATATTGATGGATGAGGAATATGCATAAAAGACAGCGTTCATCACACCATGGGGAACGTATTGCTACCGGGTAATGCCATTTAGTTTGAAAAATGTTGGGGCAAACTACAAGAGGGCAATGACTATCGTATTTCATGACATGGTATACAAGGAAATTGAGGTCTATGTGGATGATGTGATCATCAAGTCAAGAAAGCAGTCCAACCATGTCAGAGATATGAGAAAGTTTTTCCAGAGGCTTTGCAGGTACAATCTTAAGCTCAACCCTGCAAAATGTGCATTTGGTGTTCCGTCTGGGAAACAGTGGGATTCATAGTCAGTCGGCAAGGCATTGAGTTGGATCAATCAAAGATCAAAGCTATCCAAGAATTGCCACCGCCAAGGAATAAGATTGAGGAGATGAGTTTGCTCGGGAGTTTAAACTACATCATTAGGTTTATTGCTCAACTCATGACAACTTGTGAGCCCATCTTTAAGTTGCTGAAGAAGAATGTTGCGGTCAAATGGACTGATGAGTGCTAGGAGGCATTTGATAAGATCAAAGGGTACCTGTAAAACCCACCTGTGTTGGTCCCGCCAGAGCTTGGGAGACCTTTATATCTCTATCCGACAGTCCTGGATAATTCATTCGGTTGTGTGTTAGGTCAACACAACATCACTGGAAAGAAGTAGCAAGCCATCTATTATCTTAGCAAGAAGTTCACATCCTATGAGGTTAAGTATACTCTCCTTGAAAGGACATGTTGCACCCTAACTTGGGTGGCACAAAAGTTGAAACATTATCTGTCGTCCTACACTACTTACCTCATTTCTCGCATGGATCCTTTAAAGTATATCTTTCAGAAGCCTATACCTATAGGAAGACTTGCGAAGTGGAAGATTCTGCTCACAAAGTTTGACATCATCTATGTGACTCTAACCGTGATGAAAGCCCAAGCATTGACCGATCATTTGTGTCACGACCCAAACTGATGGGCCGCGACGGGAGCCCGAGTCCTACCTATCAAACACCCTTTAGCATGCGTCTAAGATATAAACCTGAATAACATCTGTTGAATTAAGAGAATAATGTGCATGAATAAAGTCTACCCAAAAAGGCATACATACATATACATATAACATACGTAGGGCTAGCCGACAAGGCTACTATAGACAACTATATATTTCAAAACTGGAAGCTGACAAGGCCACATACTATCCAACTAGACATACTATCTACAGACCTATAATAGAAACATAACTATACAAAGACGGGACTGAGCCATGTCATACCCATATATATATATATATACACAAGCATATCGTACAAAAATCAAAAGCAACTGCGGATCAAGTGGATCATACCAACTCTCGCTGATCATGGATCCTAAGAAGGGGGACTGTTAGCTTGCCTACCTGCACCTGCGGGCATGAAATGCAGGCCCCGTGAAATAGGGTGTAAGTATGAAAAATGTACTGAGTATGTAAGGCGTGAAAATTAGTACGTAAAAGACATAGATGAAATATGGAATAAAGAAACACATCTTTAAATCGGAATAACTTTGTAAATTTTGAAACGTTTATAATGTCATGCATGTGCGTATAAATGTCATGTGATGCATATATATGGGTACACATAATATAATCAAGCCACTAAAGGCATCCCATTATATCGTTTCGGCCACTGTGGGCAATATTATCAACATATACTAGCTGATCAGGTGGTGGTGCGTATATAACATCGTAACCTTTTTCCATATCCCATATACATATATTTACATATATACGCGTATATAACGTCATATGGTCATGGGTCAATGCACATGTATAAATGGGTGAAATGCCTGAAAAATACATAATAATCTCAACATTCCTTATGGATAAACTTTTTCAAACGCGTATTATTCTGAGACCCATGAACAAAAGATAATAATAATTCTCATGGGGAATCAAGAATATAGACACCCATACTATTTCTATGAATAGAGTAATTTATGGAAACTGTGTATTTGCTCATTTCTTCTGTATAATTTGGACCATGCCGAAAGAAAGAAGGGATGGTCTTAACATACCTGTTCCTTGAATTATTTGCACGAAATGAAACTTCTACTTGAATGAAAGAATGAAGCTTCTGCTTCTTTGAATCTGAACGGAATTTTTTCTTGGATTTGAAACGAAATTGTTTCTGCTTCTAACGTCTTTGTGTAGTATGAAAATTAACTTTTGATTTCAAAATATTTCTTGCTTGTCTAGATTTTGGGACGTTAGTCCCTTTTGTCCAAATCAAGAAACTTAACTTCTGGTCTTTCACATTTCTTTTGAATTAGTATTCATATGTCAAGAATGAATGATCCAAGTTCTTATCCTAATTAGGTAAGACTTGTAATCAAGTCTTACTTGGTTACATTATTAATGAAATCCTACATAGCCACATGGCATAATGACTATGAGTCATGTTTAGCCATTGTGGCTTTATGCCACATGGGGGGAGGGGGCATAATTTATAATTTATTATCCACTTATTAGTTCACTGGGTAATGTCCTGTTACCCGGTAATTAATCAATTATCCACATAATTTAAAAATTGACTAAAATTACCTAAAAATACTACTCATTTTTAATATACTTTATACATCGTACTACCGTGGTCATATGGTACCTTGCATGATACTAGTCCATAATTATTGGGTATTATCGCTCGACCCGTATTTTATTCCAAATTGGCCACTTTCAACAAAACTCGTTTTCTTTAATTTGCGTACCCTTTTATCCTTCATGACACTTATTTCTCACTTGTTATAATTTGCGTAACTACAGTAACCTCAAGATAATCTCATCCCAGAGACTACGTCGATTAACTGAGGACAAAATTTTTAATGTACGGAAACGTGAGATGTAACCTCCTTCCCCCCTTAGAAACATTCGTCCTCGAATGTTCAACTCCTCGTGATCTATATAACTTTGGCAGGGTGGCCTTTGTAACAACATTACTACCAACTCTCCCTGTAGAAGCTTAATAACCCAACGCCATATCAGACCACAATTATCAATAACGACAATGGCCTCACATGACCAACGACAATAACCAATAAAAGAATTTGTACACGTACCTTATGGTTATGGTGTCTCCGTCGGAACCTTTTCTGGAGGAGGAAATAAGTAGGGATATCTAGACTTCATGTTTTCCACGACCTCCCAAGTCATTTCTTCCACATTGTTGTTCCTCCAAAGTACTTTCACGGAGGCTACCTCCTTATTCCGCAACTTACGAATTTGTCGGTCTAGGATGGAAACCGGAATTTCTTCGTATGATAAGTCTTCTATAATTTGTACATCATTCGTAGGCACTACTCATGTAGGATCGTCAATGCACTTCTGCAACATAGATATGTGAAAAACTGGATGGACAGACTCCAACTCTGAGGGCAATTCTAACTCATAGGCTACTTGACCCACTCTCTGAATGATCCTATAAGGCCCAATATACCGTGGGATATGTTTGCCTCTCTTGCCAAACCTCATCACACCCTTCATAGGTGACACCTTTAAGAATACCCAGTCATCAGCCCTGAACTCTAAATCTCGATGTCGCACGTCAGAATATGACTTCTAACGACTTTGAGCTATCAATAGTTGATCCCGAATCCACTTTATTTTTTCTATGGCTTGATGAACCAAGTATGGCCCATGTAACCCAGATTCTCCAACATCGAACAACCACATAGGCGACCTACACTTCCATCCGTAAAGAGCTTCGTATGAAGCCATCTGAATGCTAGAATGGTAGCTATTATTATATGCGAACTCAATAAGCGGCTGATGATCATCCCAGCTACCTTTGAAGTCTATTACACAAGCTCGTAACATATCCTCCAGCATCTGAATAGTACGCTCAGTCTGTCCGTCTGTCTGAGGATGAAATATTGTACTAAGGCTTACTTGAGTCCCCAATACTTTTTGGAAGGACCTGTAGAAGTTAGCTGTAAATTGAGCTCCTCTATTCGAGATAATAGATACAGGGACACCATGCAGTCGTATTATCTCCTTAATATAAAGCCTTGCATAATCCTATGAGAAATATGTAGTTCTAACAGGTAGAAAATGGGCTGACTTTGTAAGCCTATCAACAATCACCCATATCGAATAAAACTTATGTTGGGTGCGAGGTAAGCCTACGATGAAATCCATATTGATTATTTCCTATTTCCAAGTCGGAATCTCCATAGCCTACAATAATCCACCGGGTTTTTGATGCTCAATTTTAACCTGCTGACAGTTAGGACACTGAGCTACAAATTCTACTATATCCTTTTTCATTCTGTCCCACCAATATACTTCCCTGATATCATGATACATCTTTGAAGCTCCTGGATGGATAGAATAACGAGAATAGTGAGTTTCTCCCATAACCTGCCGACGTAGCCCTACAATATTAGCCACACATAATCACCCTTGATATCTGAGGACCCCATCTTTTGTAATCTCAAACGGTGTCTTCTCCTTCTCAAGGGTGGTATCCCTATAATGAGCTAACACAAGATCCTCGTACTGGCGTTCCTTTACTTCAGTTATTAAAGAGGATGTTGCCGTATCTTGAAGAGTAATTCCAATCTCACCTGAGTCTAGTTACCAAACTCCAAGACTAGCTAGCTGATGAACCTCATGGGCTATTCCCCTCTTTTCTGGCTGTAAATACGACAGGCTACCCATAGATCTATGACTGAGGGCATCGACTACTACGTTCGCCTTCCCCGAATGGTACAAAATATTAACATCATAGTCTTTAGGTAGCTCCAACCATCTCCTTTGATGTAGATTCAATTCCTTTTGCTTGAAGATGTACTGGAGTCTTTTATCATCAGTTTAAATATCAACATGAATACCATACAAGTAGTGCCTCCACATTTTTAGTACATGAATCACCGCGGCTAACTCTAGATCATGGGTCGGGTAGTTCTTCTCATGCTTTCTTAGTTGTCTAGAAGCATAAGCCACAACCTTACCATGTTGCATCAGCACACAACCCAATCCAATGCCTGAAGTGTCACAATATATCACATAACCATCGGTTCCTTCTGGGAGCGTTAGAACCGGTACTGAAGTTAATCTGTCCTTTAAGGCCTAGAAACTCCGTTTGCAAGCGTCAATCCATTGAAACTTTGCTCCCTTCTGAGTCAACTTTGTTAAAGGTGCCGAAAGGAAAGGAAATCCCTTTACAAATCTCCTATAATAACCCGCCAAAACGAGGAAGCTACAAACCTCTGTCGGTATTGTAGGTCTAGGCCAAGTCTTTACTAGCTCAATCTTTTGTGTATTCACCCGGATGCCTTCACCCGAAATGATATGCCCAAGAAAAGTTACAGAGTTCAACCAGAATTTACATTTAGAAATTTTTGCATACAACTTCCCTTCTTGTAGAACTCTAAGCACAATATGCAGATGATCTGCATGCTCAGCCTATGAACAAGAATACACCAATATATCGTCGATAAATACAATTATGAATAGATCTAAAAAGGCATGAACATACGGTTCATCAAATCCATGAATACTGTTGGGGCATTGGTCTGACCGAACGACATAACCCAAAATTCAAAATATCCATATCTAGTCCTGAATGTTGTCTTCGGAATTTCTTCATCCTTAACCCTTACCTGATGGTACCCGGACTCAAGTCTATCTTTGAAAAACACTTGGCACAATGCAACTGATCAAATAAATCATCAATCCTCAGGAGCGGGTACGTATTCTTTATCATCAAGTTATTCAGCTGCCTATAATCAATACACATTCTTAAGGAACCATCTTTCTTTCTCACAAACAAAACAGGTGCTTCCCATAGTGACGTACTAGGTTTGATAAAGCCTTTTTCAAGTAGGTCCTTTAATTGTTCTTTCAACTCTTTCAGATCACGGGGGCCATTCTATAGGGAGGAATAGATATTGGGTGAGTATCTGGTAGTAGGTCAATAGAAATCTCAATTTCTCACTCTAGCGGTAGACCCAGAAGCTCATCGGAAAAAACATCGGGAAACTCATTCACCACATGGATGGACTGAATGGTTGGTGACTCCACTTCCACATCCTGAACCCAAACTAAGTGATAAATATAGCCCTTTCTGATCATCTTCCTTGCCTTGAGATAGGAAATGAATCTTCCTCTCGGTGATGTCGTATTACCTTTCCACTCCAAAACAGGCTCCCCTAGAAATTGAAATCGGACTATCTTTGATCTATAATCAACATTGGCATGATAGAAATCCAACCAATCCATACCCATTATAACATCAAATTCTACCATCTACAACTCGATTAGGTCCGTTATGGTAGGTCAACCATGAACTACTATTGTACAACCCCTATATACTTGCTTAGCTATCACCGAGTCCCCAATAGGTGTGGACACCTCAAAAGGTTTTACCAATTCAGGTTTTATTTCAAATTTACTAGCAACCAACGGAGTAACGTATGATAAGGTGGAACCTAGGTCAATTCGTATATACATCATATGAGGAGACTGATAATATACCTGTAACAACATCAGGCGATGACTCCTGGTCCTATCATCCTGCCAATGCATAAATGCGATTCTGAGGACTGCTTGATCTAGATGCTCCGCCTCTGCCTCTGCCTCTACCACGACTCATTGGTGTTTGTGGACCTTGCCTAGGGGGGCGTAGTAATGATGACGAACCAGCTGCAAATCCCACTGGCTGAGCTATGCTTACATCACCTCTCATCAGACAATCCCTCACAACGTGGCCCAGATAACCACAAGTATAACAAACACCTAATCCCATATAGCGCTGCACGGTATGCTGCTTACCACATTGAGCACATCGTGGCAAAGGCGGCCTCATCTGATTTGACTCACCCCTATACTGAGATCTTGAGGCCCTAAAATTCTGACTAGTCCCTGAATGAGGAATGATCAAATCTCTTACCTCCAAACTGAGTCGCACTAGCCGATGGCTGGGCTGGATACCTCGGGTACTGCTACCTCTGACCACCTTGAAACTCACTAGAAGGACCAGAAGACCTCACTCTCTTATTTTGGGCCCTATCATGCTCACGATCGACCCTCTGTTTCTATTTACGCTCCTCTACACCCTGAGTGTATGCCTGAATACGAGAAATATCCATGTCTGGTAGAAGTCAGACCGGCATACAATCGTTAAGCAAGTGAGGCTCTAATCCCATCACGAACCAGTGAACTCGATTCTCCATCTTAGATACAATAGTGGGTGCTTACCTAGCCAACGAATCAAACTGAAGACTGTACTGCCGAACACTCAGGTTACCCCGTCGAAGGGTCAATAACCTATCAACTCTGGCCCATCTAAGCTCTGGGGTAGATAATGACGAAGAAAAGATTCTATAAACTCCTGCCATACTGCTAGAGGGGCATCCTCACCTTTGGACAATTCCCAAGACTCGTACCAATTAACTGAAACATCTCGGAGTCTATAGGAAGCTAGATCAACTGATTCAGTCGTAGTGGCTTTCATTACCCGTAACGTCCTCTGCACTCAATCAATAAATACCTGAGGGTCCTCATTCAGATCTACCCTAGTGAATACCGAAGGGTCTAAATTAATGAAGTCATAAACCCTCACACTGACGGACCTATCTACATGACTAAACCTATTTCTTGACAGCGAGCCTGTGCATATACTAATCGGGTTAATAGCTGAATAACATCTCTCATCTCCTGACCTGGTGCATCTGGATGAGGTGATGAATGTATAGGGGCGGGAGCTAGAGATGGTGCCCCTCAGAGCCCTTCTGGAAAGGGCGGGGTATGTGAAGTCTGAGATGGAACCTCACCATGAGACTCTCCCTAAGCCCTGGTAACTTGTAGTGCTCGACAAGTAGTCTCACCAGCCACGGACATTCCCTTCTAGGCGGCCGTACTCTTTGGAGGCATCGTTTAAAATGTAACATATCGTTAGGAACATAAATTCTTGTATCGCACGATCTGAGATAAAAAGAGAGGATAACATCCTATATCTCTTGTAGCCTCATGTTTATAAGTGTGGTGCACAACACACCCATAAAAAAGACTCTACTAGACACGATCTATAGACAACCCTAGGACAAAACCGCTCTAATACCACTTTTGTCACGACCCAAACTGATGGGCCGCGACGGGTGCCCGAGTCCTACCTGTCAAACACCCCTAAGCATCCGTCTAAGATATAAACCTTGAATAGCATCTACTGAATTACGAGAATAATGTACATGAAGGAAGTCTGCCCAAAAAGGCATACATACATATACGTACAACATACGTAGGGCGAGCCAACAAGGCTACTATAGACAACTATACAATTCAAAACTGGAAGCCAACAAGGCCACATACTATCCAACTAGACATACTGTCTACATACCTATAATAAAAATATAACTGTACAAAGATGGGATTGAGCCACGTCATACCCATATATATATACAAACGTTTCTACCAAAATCAAAAGCAGTTTCGGATCAAGTGGAGCATGCCAACTCTCGCTGATCAGGGATCCTAAGAAGGGGGATCGTCAGCTTGCCTACTTGCACCTGCAGGCATGAAATGCAGGCCCCGTGAAATAGGGCATCAGTACCAAAAATGTACTGAGTATGTAAAGCATGAAAATTAGTACGTAAAAGACATAAATGAAACATGGAATAAAGAAACACATCTTTAAATCTGAATAACTTTGTAAATTCTGAAACATTTATAATGCCATGCACGTGCATATAAATGTCATGTCATGAATAGGTATGGGTGTACATAATATCATCAAGCCACTAAGGGCATCCCATCATATCGTCTCGGCCACTGTGGGCAACATCATCAATATATACCAGCTGATCAGGTAGTGGTGCATATATAACGTCGTAACCTTTTTCCCATATCCCATATACATATATTTACATATATACGCGTATATAATGCCATCTTGTCATGAGTCAATGCACATGTATAATGGGTGAAATGCATGAAAAATACGTAATAATCTCAACATTCCTTCCGAATAAACTTTTTCAACTGCGTATTATTCTGAGACCCATGAACAAAAGATAATAATAATTCTCATGGGGAATCAAGAATATAGACACCCCTACTATTTTTATTGATAGAGTAATTTATGGAAACTGTGCATTTGCTCGTGTCTTCTGTATAATTTGGACCATGCCAAAAGAAAGAAGGGATGGCCTTAACATACATGTTCCTTGATATATTTGCACAAAATGAAGTTTCTGCTTGAACGAAAGAATGAAGCTTTTGCTTCTTTGAATTTGAACGAAATTTTTGCTTGGATTTGAAACGAAATTATTTCTACTTCTAACGTCTTTGCGTAGTATGAAAATTCACTTTTGATTTCAAAATGTTTCTTGCTTGTCCAGATTTTGGGACGTTAGCCCCTTTTGTCCCAATCAAGAAACTTAACTTCTGGTCTTTCACGTTTCTTTTGAATTAGGATTCATATGTCAAGAATGAATGATCCAAGTTCTTATCCTAATTAGGTATGACTTGTAATCAAGTCTTACTTGGTTACATTATTAATGAAATCCAACATAGCCACATGGCATAATGACTATGAGTCATGTTTAGCCATTGTGGCTTCATGCCATGTGAAGGGGCATAATTTATAGTTTTTTATCCACTTATTTGGTAACTGGTGTAAGCACGTGATTTTTGACCCTCCCCGGGAATTTTTATGTTCTTAGCTTAAATATTTAATTTAGGACTAATATAGCTATTTTGACTATTTTTGCTTTATTTTTCTCGCAAAAGAAAAAATTCAAAAAAATATATATAAAATTTAGTTTATGTATCTACTCATAAACTTGAAAATACAAAAATTGTACTTTATTTTGGCACTTTATATAAATTCGAAAATTACAAAAATATATATAGTTCTATTAATGTTTGCAGTCATTATAATTTTGAAAGAATACAAAAAAAAATATATTATTTCACATTTTTGTCTTTATTAAAAAAAACGAAAATTACAAAAAATAGTTTTATTAATATTCTATAGTCATTTTAATTTTGGAAAAATACAAAAATATTACTTTATATTTTTGTACTTTATATGATTTCGAAAATTACAAAAAATATAGTTCTATTAAGCTTTTATAGTCATTTTTAACTTTGAAAAATACAAAAATATTACCTCATATTTTATCTTAATATTTAAAAAACGAAAATTATAAAAAAATAGTTTTATTAATATTTTTGTAGCTATTTTAAATCTTGAAAAAAATATTAAGAAAATAATAATATAGTTTTGTTTTAAATTAGTCTTGTTTTAGTAGCTATTTTGCTTACATAGGACTAGTTAAGCAACGTGTTCCTATTTCTCGGGTCCGGGCAAAAGAATAATATTCGGGTTCAAACTACCCGGTTTTAGGCCTAATTTCGGACCTAGCCCATAATAAACCGTGTCCAGGACACATGGGGAACCCCACCACGCGTGGGGGACATAAGTCTCGAACCCCACCACGCGTGGGGCTCATTTTTCTTGACAAGCCCATGCTAAATACACGGACAAACACAAAGAAAGGGGGGACCAACAAACAGACTTTTAAAAATGGGAGAGGGACTACTGTGCATCTTCTTCCTTCTCTTTTGAAAGAAGGAACAGAAGAAAACGAACTGAATGAGGATTTTTGAAAATGGCTTGGAACAAATACTGTTCATTCTTCTTCTTCCTCCGTTGAAAAAGAAAAAACCTAAGAAACCCTACTCCTTCACGGCAAAAACGCCACCACCAGGCGTCGTCAACCACCAGTTCCCCCCATCGTCAACTCCTACCAGCAGACCCTCCACCCCAAGCAGCTCCACCGCGTCAACCACTGACCAAACAACCAACGAACACCACCAACCAGTCCAAAAAAACCACCGGCAACTACCTCCTCCTCCTGTCCAAACAGCCCCCCTCCATCACTCGAACAACGCCCAGCTCCTCCGAACGACCACCATCGTCGTTACCATCTCCGCCATCGTCGACCACCACCCCTACTGTCGCAACCAAACCCTACACCCAAAACCACTGCCTAAAACCAGCAGCGAGACAGTCCAAACACCACCCTCTCTCACGTCGGACCCCAGCTTTTCGACCTCACGTCCAGTGGCCATCCGAACTACTAGCCACGACGACTTCTTCTCCTTCGTCGTAGAAAAGAAAAACAGTCCGACGACCCTCCAGTTAATCCGACCATCGCTGCTTTCCGTTCAGCCCCCTCATGTCCAAATGACCACCTGGAAAAACCAGTCCCAGCCGTGACTCATTTTGGTCCGTTCGTGTTCGAGTTTCCGGCGCGAGCTATTCAGTCCGAGCTCTGACGACCTTTTCTATGGTTTCCCGTTCGAGGTTATCCGTCGAGGTCGGTGTTGAGGGTTGGTCCATGGCTCTATCCGTCTCTGTTTGTTCAGGTTAGTAAACTTCAAGCATTAGACAAGGAAATGTTACGGAATGTTCAAAAAAAATGCAATATAGAAATTGGTATGGTAATTTTCTGCCCATGTTTCACCGTATGCATTTTATTCATTTTTGCGTTGTGTTATTCTTGTTTTTTGATGTCATTTAATTAAGTTGGGCTAGTTGTTCTTGACACAAGTTTGACGTTAATTTGTTCGTGGTCCTTTGCTTAGTTCGTTCGGACAAAATTAGCATTAGTACTTGTTGTTACCACTTCCGAAACACCCATTCACTAGATTCATTTTATTAAATTTTGACAAGTTATGAGATTTTAGTTGTAAAGAAGCCGTAAGGTTTAGTATTGTTAACGGCGTGAAAATGGTATCCTTTTAAAAAATATAAAAAAATAAAAATGAATAATAATAATAAAAACGAGACTAGCTTCGCCAAATAAAAATGTATAAAGTGCGGAGCCCTCACAAAAAATATATGTATTAAATACTTAGATTCCGGGACGGGCCGTTTAGCAAATTTCACGGCCCTACCCCAAAAATAATAATGCGCTAGTTGCTTTAGGCGCGCCTTTAATAATGTTATCTCCCTAAACTCGGGTGCACATTTATGTGACCCAAATCCAAATCTCAACGGAGTCGAAATATGTCTTTAGTTACGGGCGCATTGATTGTGGCGTGGCCCGAGATGCATTTCCATGACGTTGTAAATTCCTTTTAATAATAAATGAGACGAGCCTCGACAAAAAAAATGTAGAAGCTGCGGGGCCCTCTAAATGCATATATATTAAAAATACTTAGAATTCGGGACATGCCGTTTAGCAAATTTTACGGCCTTCCCCAAAACAACCATACGTTAGTTGCTTTAGGCGCGTCTTAAATAATTTATTTTTCTTAATTCGGGTGCACATTTATGTGACCCAAATCCAAATCTCAACCGAGTCGAGATATATCAATAACCACGGGTGCATTGATGTAACGTGGTTCGAGATATGTTTTCACGACGTTGCAAGTCCTATAAAAATAACAGTGAATGATAAAAGCAGTTAAAAGATAAAATTGGCACATAAGTTCATACTTGTATAAAATCAGATAATCAAGCCGAATATAACAATTGAGCGACCGTGCTAGAACCACGGAACTCGGGAATGCCTAACACCTTCTCCCGGGTTAACAGAATTCCTTATCCGGATTTCTGGTACGCAGACCATAATATAGAGTCATTCTTTTCCTCGATTCGGGATTAAAATTGGTGACTTGGGACACCCTAAATCTCCCAAGTGGTGACTCTGAAATAAATAAACCCATCCTGTTTTGATTGTCCTTTAATTGGAAAAACTCCCATGCGCCCCTCGGGCGCGGTAAAAGGAGGTGTGATAGCTCTGGCGACTCTGCTGGGGATTAAACCCAGAACCACTGGTTCAGGGTTAAGAATTCGAGCTTGAAATAATTGTTATTATTTGGCTTTATTTATTATCTGGGTTTTTTACGTGTTTGAGCCTAATGTGCTAAATGCTGCTTTTACTGCTTTGATATTATTTGAACTGTACATATAAACTGTGCCGAAACCCCTCTCTTCTCTCTATTGAGGAGTGCACGCTGGTCGTGGCTTCTTTCTGTTAGTGTCATATACCAAAATAGAACGAGGATTCGGAGGAGTTGCAAAATCGGATGGCCTTTTGGTTACCGGTACACAGCTCCCATCCTTGGCTCGAGTTGTCCGCTCGGGTAAGCCAGGTCTAGAACAAATACCCAGGTTATCAACTTAGAATAACTCAGCTTCATGCCGGATCCCTAGTAGGAACGTTTATTTGCATCATGTGCATTTGACTTAGGGGACTCAACACAGGGGTTGGGTCCGTCTAGGACAAGCAACCTGAAAATAATAGACCATCTTTTGGCATCCTATGTGCTACATGTTGTATTTATTCAAGGGTGAATGAGTCATTTGGCGGACCAATGATAGTTGAGAACAAATAACGCTCCTTATCATGCTGATCACGTTAAATAAGAAAGTTGCACGATTTTTGATAAGTATGCTATTATATTAATAAAGCACATGGGGAACATTGTGGAATTCAAGAAGCCTTGGTATTCCACATGTCCCCCACGCTTCGTTTTTGGGAAAAACACATGGGGAATATTTGTGGAATCCAAGAAGTCTTGAAATCCACTATGTCCCCCATGCTTCATTTTTGGGAAAGAGCAAATGGGGAACATTTGTGAAATCCAAGATGTCTTGGAATGCCCTATGTCCCCCATGCCACATTTTGAAAATATAATAAATATAAAAAATAAAATATATATGTATATATATAAAATAAAATAAAAACATTGAAAATTCAAAAAAAAAGGAGTTTGTATGTTTCATCATCATCCACAAGTTAGAAATAGTGGAAAAGAGGAAAAAATAACAGTGTATAAATGTGATTACTTATTGTTAGAAAAAAAAAAAATGTCCAAGTAGTGTCGAAACTCTGCCGAATTTTTGAGAAAATAAGAAAAAATATGTGTCTTATTAGTTAGTTTTATTAACAACAAAGGAAAAGTAGAAAAAAAATCATCATTGTTTTGTTTTGTTTTTCAAAAAAAAAAAAATAGTTTGTCTTGCCATAAAAATAAAAGTAAAAAAAAGGGGTCTTGTTTTTGAAAAAATATGTTTATTTATTTGTTTATGAAAATGCTGAAATTACAATAGTCCAAAAATATTTTCCATTATTGACTTCTTTAGAAATTCTTTCTAATTGTTTTTTAAAAAAAAAAACATATATATAATAAAATAAATCCGAAAATATTTTGATTCTTCTTTCAAAATTGAAAAGCAAATTCAAAATTCAAAAAAAAAACATTTTGAGAAGCATGTCTTTTATTAAAGGTAAAATTCCGAAAAATATTTTTTTTCTTTAGAATAAAAAAAAAACGAAAATTCAAAAAATATCTTAGAAGTCTTTCTTTTAAAAGAAAATCAATCAAAGAAAAATACTTCCTTGTTTCTTTTAAAGTAGATCTTTCGCAAATTCAAAAAAAAAGTTAGTTCATCTACTTATTCTTATTTGCCTACTTATTCTCATTTGCCTGAACTACGCGGGTTTGATTCTCACCGGATGTGAGATACGTAGGCAACCCTCATCGGGTCCAACCCCACCTTCTCAAAAAGAAGGAATGTTTTATGTTTTTCGTTAATTCGTTTGTTTACCATAAATGAAAAATAATAGAATAATAGTCTATTTGTTTGTTGTGAAAATAATAATAAAAAAATATATAGAAAATGGAAAAGGGTCTTCTCAATAGTTTATTTGCCCGAACTACGCGGGTTTGATTCTCACCGGATGTGAGATACGTAGGCAACCCTCATCGGGTCCAACCCCACCTTCTCAAAAAGAAGGAATGTTTTATGTTTTTCGTTAATTCGTTTGTTTACCATAAATGAAAAATAATAGAATAATAGTCTATTTGTTTGTTGTGAAAATAATAATAAAAAAAATATATAGAAAATGGAAAAGGGTCTTCTCAATAGTTTATTTGCCCGAACTACGCGGGTTTGATTCTCACCGGATGTGAGATACGTAGGCAACCCTCATCGGGTCCAACCCCACCTTCTCAAAAAGAAGGAATGTTTTATGTTTTTCGTTAATTCGTTTGTTTACCATAAATGAAAAATAATAGAATAATAGTCTATTAGTTTGTTGTGAAAATAATAATAAAAAAATATATATAGAAAATGGAAAAGGGTCTTCTCAATAGTTTATTTGCCCGAACTACGCGGGTTTGATTCTCACCGGATGTGAGATACGTAGGCAACCCTCATCGGGTCCAACCCCACCTTCTCAAAAAAAGAAGAAGGAATGTTTTAGGTTTTACGTTAGTTAGTTTGTTCGTTATGAATGAAAAATAATAGTTTGTTTGTTTGTTATATATATATATAAAAAAAAAGAATAGAAAATGGAAAAGGGTCCTCTCAAAAACAGTTTATTTGCCCGAACTACGCGGGTTTGACTCTCACCGGATGTGAGATACATAGGCAACCCTCATCGGGTCCAACCCCCCTTCGCTAAAAAAGCAAAAATAAATAAATAACAAAAATATATGTCGAATTTTAATTTTGGTGATGTTGTTTTATCATAAATAGCCGAATATTCCCGAAAGGGACGCCGAAAGGCTGACTTTGCGTAAACAGCCACCTTTTTGGGTCATTTTTTTAAAAAGATTTGGTCCAGTTGACCCACACAGCCTTAAAAATCTTCGTCCCCGGGACGTTGAAAGGCCGTGCTTGCAATATTGAGTTTTCTAATTTGAAAAACGACAAAAGAGTCATAAATAAGTCAGGTGATGCTGTTTTGTCATAAATAGCCGAATGTTCCCGAAAGGGACGCCGGAAGGCTGACTTTGCATAAATAGCCACCTTCGGGTCATGTTTAGAATTTTTGGTCCAAGTTGACCCACACAGCCTTATAAATCTTCGTCCCCGAGGCGCTGAAGGGCCGTGTTTACAACGCCAAGTCTTTTATTGTAATTTGAAAAGAAAAAAAAATCAAAGAGTCAGCGGCCATGTGAATACCGTCTTTTATCATAATAAGCCGAGCCAACTTCGGCCGCATCTTAAACCGTTCTTGCCGAAATAGCATTAGAGTATCTTTCAGTTGTCGAAAGGTTATTTTCGTAAAAGAATGGACAAGTTTGTAAAGTGTCGAAATAATCCTCCCCGACCTCAAAATTCATGTGAAAATTGGAAGGGGCCACATTTGCAAAAAATAACCATTTGGTTAAAATTAGCAAACAGAGGAAGGAAGTTGGCCATTTGTTTTGAAGTTTATAAATCTTTTGTCTAGAATATGCGGTTTGTTTAATTTTCAAGTTTGTGGGTAATGTTTAAATCCTTGAAACCCAGTTTGTTTTAAATTTTAAAAAAAAATGTGTGTTTAGTATTGTTTATCTTTTATTGTCCGAACAACGCAAGGTCTGATTCATGCGGGTTCATGATACGTAGGCAATCTCCATAAGATTCGACCACAGCAAAAAAAAAGGAATGAAAAAAATGAAAAAAGAAATGAAAAAAGAAATGAAAAAAGAAATGAAAAAAGAGAAAAAAAAAGAATGAAAAAGAAAAAGCGAAAAAAAAGAAAAAACATCAAAAAGAGAAAAGGAAAAAGATGTTGTTAATAATGAGGACCGACTGAGTCCATTCTAACCTGTTTGTTTCGCAAATAAAGTTAAGGTGATTGGTTTGTGGTAAGCCGGACAATGACACTCAGAGTCCTTCACTTGCATCTCATGATACACACTCTGCGGGGATTAGGCCTGATAGCAGAAGCACTCAAATCCTATCGGGAACTTATTGACGGAGGTTGATGATATGGAAGCTGGCAATGGTCTTGACAGGATCGATGCAAAGCTCAATGGCTAAGATGCCAATCTTGATAAAGTGGAAGGACGCTCGTTCCTTGGTCAGCAAGAGAAAAGCTTGTGGTGGCATATTCTGTTGTCATTTCTGTTGTTCGGATTATAATTCGGATTTGTTTTGTGTCAATATCTTTCCGCTTATCTTTCCATTTTGTCATAGCGGTTTGTTTAAGTTTTGTCCAAGTTGTTTAGGATTTTATTCCGGTTTGCTTTGTTTTTAAAACCATTTGTTCAGTCCAATGCAAAAAATTCAGTCTTTGATTATTCCCAGTCATCTTTCTGTTTAGTCATTATGTCATTTTTATTCAGCACCGATTCTAGTGACATGACATGCGCACACAGTTTGGGCCTAGTCTTTAAAGTTAATCATGAAACCCCAGAAAGGCGGTCAAACCATTTAAAGAAAATAAGGACGGTTTGAGATTATTTGGAGCCCGAGTCATGTGGAACTGGGGCAAGTTAAACACAAAGAAAACCGTTAAAGAAAGATTCGCCTAAATTGGCATGAGGGTCGTTCATAATAATGAGAATGAGAGTGTCGCCCAACGGTGCTTTAGAAGTGACAAATGAGCAAACAGATGTTGAATATAATTGTCAAGTCCGACACCATCAGAAGAGACTACAAATTTAAATTGTGTTGTTTGCACTAAGCATGTTTTGAAGACTGGAATGACGAAGACATTTTGTTCTGCTACCTAAACACTTTATCCTTCGTTACCCCTTTTGAGCCTTATTTATTTTTCTTTCATACCCCTCGTTCGGAATCAGTAACAACGAAAAAAAGAGAAAGAAAGAAAACAACAACGAAAAAAAGAGGAAAAAAAAGAAAAAAAAAGAAAAGAAAAGTGATAACAAAAAAAAAACAAAAGAAAGTCAAATGAAAAAGAGGAATTGGGAACTACGTTTGACCTGATTCCTCAAAGAGGATACGTAGGCGCTTCACGGCTCGGTCATAGTTTTGAAAAAGGGAAAAAAAAATCAATAGGATATCCCCAAGCAAGAAACCGGGGTAGAGGTTGCGTTTGTTGTAAATAAATCTAGTTCCGAAGGCTGTAATTTTTAACCCCGAATTTATTTTGAATTTTTGAGCCTTTTATACCCTTTCTTTCTAGCCCTATCCAAAACCCACATTACGGTCCAAAGAAAGACCTTCCGATCAGTCTTCAAAAGATGCCAAGTCAGACCAATGAAGAGTCTTACCGGCGAACCTAACATTCTCTTCCACAACAGAAAAGACTCTAATCTCCAGCAGAGGGAGTCATACCGGCAACACTCCAAATCCCCAACTAGAAAGTGATACAAATGAGAGAGTCTTATTGGTGAAAACCTTCACAGGCACCGTAAGACGTTGAAAGCTGAGAGAAAAGCCAAAATGAGAGAGACTTGATAGTGAAAACCCTTCGGGCACTACAAGTCGAACAAGATTGAGAATCGAGTGGGAATTGCCAATTGAAGAATGATTGAAGGTAGAGGATAGGCCACATGGGCATGTCATGGCCATTAGAGTCGGTATCCGCGTTTGATAGATTTTTATTTATAGTTTCTTTTGTAAAAGAGTCATTCGCTTCCTTTGTCTTTTATTTTGTTTCTTTTATCTTTCTCCTTTCATAGAAAAATTCCCCAATAGAGTCTGTCCGGTCAGAACAAGTGTGAATTGACTTCAAAATAGGCCATCAGCTTTCCAAAATGAGATCTAACTAGTATATCCAAGTGGTATAGTCAGCAGGGAACAAACGCGAGGCCAGTGTCAAAAGATATCCCCAGCAAAAGGGAATTGACCAGAAGAATTGACAAGTGTCAAGAGGGATACCGTTGCCTTTATCAAAAGTTATAAGCCTCAAGGCCAAGGCCCATGAACAAAGCAAGGAAAGCAGTGAGCGTGATTTGGCGGAATCCATACCAGACTAAAAGGTCGGGGAAATGCCAGTTTCCAAGCTATGTCATAAAAGAAGAGGGATACCCCCAGCAGGAAGGGATTATCCCTGGCACATAATATCATCCCCAACAAGTCGTGGAACACAGCGCAATGAAGGAGAAAGGGAAAGTCATCCCAATAGGAGCATCACAGCCAACCACCATGTTTTAAACTAACGAATTTTGTTTGATCTGAAACAGGTAAAGGAAATGGCATTGATGCAGAAATGCATGCCACAAGGGATATTATCAAACTGGGGCAGAAAATTTTCCTTCCATTTAGAAAATTTTCTGGAAGTCAGGTACCCCCAGCTGATAGCATTTTACCCCCAACAGGTAAGTAAATCAAGGGAGGTAGTCTTTGAAGGAAGAAGCTATGCAAAAACAAAACAAAAAAGGAATAAAAAAAAAGAATAATAATAAAAATGGTGAAGGTAGAAAAGGAAAATTCATCCCAATCCCCAGCAAGTATTCGAGGTAAGACATTTTCAAGTCTTAAGGATACTTTGAGTTCATCCGCCCTCGAATAGGATATTTTGGGTTCATCCGCCCTCAAATAGGATATGTCGGGTTCATCCGCCCTCAAATAGGATCTGTCGGGTTCATCCGCCCTCAAATAGGATCTGTCGGGCTCATCCGCCCTCAAATAGGATATGTTGGGTTCATCCGCCCTCAAATAGGATATGTTGGGTTCATCCGCCCTCAAATAGGATATGTTGGGTTCATCCGCCCTCAAATAGGATATGTTGGGTTCATCCGCCCTCAAATAGGATATGTCGGGTTCATCCGCCCTCAAATAGGATCTGTCGGGTTCATCCGCCCTCAAATAGGATCTGTCGGGTTCATCCGCCCTCAAATAGGATCTGTCGGGTTCATCCGCCCTCAAATAGGATATGTCGGGTTCATCCGCCCTCAAATAGGATATGTCGGGTTCATCCGCCCTCAAATAGGATATGTTGGGTTCATCCGCCCTCAAATAGGATATGTTGGGTTCATCCGCCCTCAAATAGGATATGTCGGGTTCATCCGCCCTCAAATAGGATATGTCGGGTTCATCCGCCCTCAAATAGGATATGTTGGGTTCATCCGCCCTCAAATAGGATATGTTGGGTTCATCCGCCCTCAAATAGGATATGTTGGTTTCAGTCTTTTTTATTTCAAGTTTTGAAGACAAGCGCCCACCTGAATAACGAGAGGAATACATTTCTGTCTTTTCATTTCTGTTCTAGGTCACCCACCAGTATAATGCGGGAATACACTTGTGTCTGTTCATTTCATATTCTAGGTCACCCACCAGTATAATGCGGGCATATCATTTTTCATATCTTTACCGACAGGCACCCACCTGTATAACGAGAGGAACCACATTCCAGTCTTTAAATTTCTTACCAGGCGCCCACCTGAATAACGAGAGGAATACTTTTATGTCTTAGTTTGGACAGGCGCCCACCTGAATAACGAGAGGAATACATTTCAGTCTTTATATTTCCAGAGTTGAAGTTGGGAGCCCGCCCAGATAACAGAGGCATACATTCAGTCTTTACGTTTCAAGTATTGAAGTTGGGAGCCCGCCCAGATAACAGAGGCATACATTCCACGTCTTTACCCATAGGAGATGTATTTCCTCCTAAAGTTTATTTTTACCCATAGGAGATGCATTTCCTCCTAAGAATAGTTCACCAATAGGAGACGCACTTCCTAAGTTTATTGTACCCAATAGGAGACGCACTTCCTAAGTTAAGTTTCACCGATAGGAGACGCACTTCCTAAGTTCAGTTTTACCAATAGGAGACGCACTTCCTAGATCCATTGTACCAATAGGAGACGCACTTCCTAAGAATAGTTTCACCATAGGAGACGCACTTCTTAAAAGTTCAGTTTCACCATAGGAGACGCACTTCCTAAGCAAATTTCATCAATAGGAGAGGCACTTCCTAAGTCAGTTTCACCATAGGAGATGCACTTCCTAAAGTTCAGTTTCACCATAGGAGACACACTTCCTAAGTTCATTTCACCCATAGGAGATGCACTTCCTAAGATATGTTTCACCATAGGAGACGCACTTCCTAAAGTTCAGTTTCACCATAGGAGACACACTTCCTAAAGCAAGTTTCACCAATAGGAGACGCACTTCCTAAGCAAGTTTCATCAATAGGAGACGCACTTCCTAAAGTTCAGTTTCACCATAGGAGACGCACTTCCTAAAGCAAGTTTCACCAATAGGAGACGCACTTCCTAAGCAAGTTTCATCAATAGGAGACGCACTTCCTAAGTCAGTTGCACCATAGGAGACGCACTTCCTAAAGCAAGTTTCACCAATAGGAGACGCACTTCCTAAGCAAGTTTCATCAATAGGAGACGCACTTCCTAAGTCAGTTTCACCATAGGAGACGCACTTCCTAAAGTTCAGTTTCACCATAGGAGACGCACTTCCTAAGTTCATTTCACCCATAGGAGACGCACTTCCTAAGATATGTTTCACCATAGGAGACGCACTTCCTAAAGTTCAGTTTCACCATAGGAGACGCACTTCCTAAAGCAAGTTTCACCAATAGGAGACGCACTTCCTAAGCAAGTTTCATCAATAGGAGACGCACTTCCTAAGTTCAGTTTTACCATTAGGAGACGCACTTCCTAAGAATAGGTTCACCAATAGGAGACGCATTTCCTAAGTTCAGTTTCACCAATAGGAGGCGCACTTCCTAAGTCCATTGTACCAATAGGAGACGCACTTCCTAACCTAAGTTTCACAAGTAGGAGACGCACTTCTTAAAAAGTTTCACAAGTAGGAGACGCACTTCCTAAAAAGTTTCACCAGTAGGAGACGCACTTCCTAAGTTCAGTTTTACCATTAGGAGATGCACTTCCTAAAGTTTAGTTTTACCCCTAGGAGACGCACTTCCTAAGTTTAATTCCATGCACAGGAAACGCACTTCCTGAATTAAGTTTTCATTATTAGGAGACACACTTCCTAGTCTGGTTCACTCAGGTTATACTTTTGCTTTAGGGGACGCACTCCCGAGTTTGGCTTTTTAGATTATATTTTATTTCAGGAGACGCACTTCCGGAATTGAGATTTCACCCCTAGGAGATGCACTTCCTAGTTTGATTCATTTTAAGTTCGACCATAGGAGACACAATTCCTAGTCCAGTTTTTTGAAGTTTACCCGTAGGAGACGCACTTCCTAATCGAGATTTTATTCATAGGAGACGCACTTCCTAGTTCTAGTCACTGAAGTTTTCACCCTTAGGAGATGCACTTCCTAGTTTTAGCTCATTCCGATTCAACCATAGAAGAAGCACTTTCTAGTTTGAGTCATTGAGGTTTTAGCAGACACATTTGCTAGCAAGAGTTTTGGTTTTACTCATAGGAGATGCACATCCTAGTCTTTAGTTTACTCTCATCATTGCATCAATAGTGTAAGTGAGTTACAATTTTGCTAACGACTCACAAATCTTCCCAGTACAAACTGGTTAGGAAATTTTTTTGTTTTGTTTGTTTTGATTGTCAGGGACCCGCCTGTAGAACGAAGTTTGTGGTATGTCAAAGATCGAAGAAGTCAGGAGTCCACCTGTAGAACGGAGGAACAATTTTCAAAGATCAAGCAGTGACCCACTGGAAAGCAGAGGGTTACAACAAAAATCCCCAGCACTCAATCCAAGATAGAAGCAACAAGAAGCTCGCCCCAAGAATGCAAGTCAACAGTCTGGGATGATCAACAGAAGCTGGTCACCAAAAAACAAAAAAAAAAACAAGAAGAAAAAGAGAAAAAAAAAGAAAAAAAGAAAAAGAACCCAAATTACGGAAGTGGAGAACAAATGTGGTCTACTCAAGAACTAGCACCTACAACTAGCAAGTATCAAGGTTCAGATCCAAAGTCTGTATGAAGCACCATTCAAGACTCAAGACCAAGTTTCAGAAGACTTAAGAGATAGGAATCCTTGTAACTAGTAGCTTATAGGCTTAGTTAGTCTTTTTCAGTTTTCATTTTGTTGTAATGACAGGACCGCAGACCGGAACCTCAACAGAACGGCACCTCGATCAGCTCTCCACCTCGGTACAACTTCACTATCTCTCTCATATCCCGAACTACACGTGGCCTGATTCCTGTATAACCAAGGATATGTAGGCAGCTCAGATACCAGGGCTCGGTCACATTCCCTCCCTTTCCTTAAGTGTAGTCCGTCCAAGTAATGGTCGGGTCAAAAAACACGTCTAGTCGTTCTTTGTCGGAAAACTCTTCGTGTTTCCAGTCAAAGAGGGGCAGCTGTAAGCACGTGATTTTTGACCCTCCCCGGGAATTTTTATGTTCTTAGCTTAAATATTTAATTTAGGACTAATATAGCTATTTTGACTATTTTTGCTTTATTTTTCTCGCAAAAGAAAAAATTCAAAAAAATATACATAAAATTTAGTTTATGTATCTACTCATAAACTTGAAAATACAAAAATTGTACTTTATTTTGGTACTTTATATAAATTCAATAATTACAAAAATATATATAGTTCTATTAATGTTTGCAGTCATTATAATTTTGAAAAAATACAAAAAAATATATATTATTTCACATTTTTGTCTTTATTAAAAAAAATGAAAATTACAAAAAATAGTTTTATTAATATTCT